>NW_026623835.1:0-19594 GCF_030028575.1 Malurus melanocephalus | reverse complement strand
ACAGAGCCTGATCCTATACCCAAGATTGCCATCCCTGCTCCTTCTCCTGTAGCCCTGGAGCCTTTCTGCAGTGGGCAGCCAGACCTGCAAGCAGGATCTGAGGTGCAGGAGTTTAACCTCAGCATGGTGATCCTCCCCATTCTTGGAGCCTTCCTCCATCCTCTCCATGGCCATGAGGAAGGTGCCAGCCCCTGGAAAAGAGCAGCTGCAGAGGCTCCAGCACATTTTCCTGCTTTAGGGCAAGTGCTAATTCAAAGCCCATCATTCTGTGTGTGTAGACAGGCCTGTTTTAACAAGGGCACTCATTTGCACTCATCAGTACTGAATTTCGCCTGCCAGTTCATATCACCCCGACACTTATTTCTGTGAGATCCTTYTGCAAACCTCTGCCTTAGGTCTGGCTGCTCTGGACAAACCTGTGTCATCCACAAATGTCACCATCTCACCACTCATCTCTTTGTTCCAGGTCATTTCAGAATATGCTGACAGTGTCCAACCCAGGCACCTGCAGGATTGCCACTCTAATTTCCACACACTATTAAAATTGATATAGGAATTTTTTTTTCCTAGCCCTTGTTTCCTACGTGTAGTCAGTCCGTAGGAGATTAATCTTGTGGAAATCTAGTCTCATTAAGCCATTTCAGTGATTCTCTTCTGTGCTTTAACCCTGCTGGCTCCTTCCTGGTGCATTTGCYTGCTTTTGGAAGCATTAAATAAGCAATCTCTGCTTGTAGGTAGTATAGTAAAGGTCACTTGTCTTGGTTTATTTTAAACTTTTTAATTTAATCCCTTCCAATTTCATCTTAATCTGTTTCCTCATTCTCCTCCAGCTTCTTCGTTTAAAATGAWATATAGCTGTGCTAGGATGGCTTTTCCACAGGGATGCTGAATTTGATAACAACAGACAGTACCAGACAGTACTCACATGGGGAATGAGAGCCTCAGGAATAAATCAAGAACTGACTTTCCTCACCTGGGCTCTCTAATTGGTCCTTCCACCTGAAAAAAGGGACACTTATGGTACTTCCAAACCTGGTCTTTTGTAGTCAACCCCTAAGACAACACCAACCATGGTGAAAACTGAAGTTTCCCTTTCAGGGAGGGACAAATTATGAAAGTCTGCAGTATTTAAAAAAACCCTCAGAAGAGCCTTGGCATGAGGAAGATCTCAAACTTAGCTTGGCAAAGCCAAGCCCACACCAGAGCGGGGCAGGGGGCAGGACTGTCCCATGGGTCAATGTGCAGCCTTCACCACTCAGCTGCCCTGTCAGAACTGCTCCTCACTGACCTGTTTGGAATGAGAATTGATTTTCATGGGAACAGCTGTTAATCCTTTTGGCTCACCAAATGGTTGCATTACTTCCCTCTCTGGCTGCTTGCAAGCTCCTTGCCAAAGCTGGGTCTTACTCCACTGAGTGTTTGGCTGTTTCCAGAGATCCTGTGAGAGAGCTGGGAGAGGTGGGAAGGGGCTGTGGCACTGGGAAACAGGCAGTGAAATACTATACAAATCCTTTCTAGTAAATCAGATTTAATACTTTTATGCTATTACAAGCTCCATTGAAAATAGTGCAAAAACTCTTAGTAAATCTGTCCCCTAGGTGCCTTATGTCTGTATTTATTCTGTCTTTTGAAATTCGTCCATTTACCCAGTTCAGTTTTTGCTTCTGGGTGTTAGTTTTTATCCAACATGATTTAATTTTGTGCTGGGGATTGGGTTTAAAGCTTGCACCATGATATCTAAATAAGTTCATTAAATGCTCTAAGTTTCTCTGGTTACAAGTATAAATTCATCAGCATGGAAATAATGACATCTTAAACCTATTAAATTTAAAATATCTTTATGCTCAACCCCAGAGCTCAGATATGCCAGCCAATGATAATCAAATGCCACCCGACCACTCAAAAATTCCAGAGAAGAGAAAATGAGCTGGTTTGAGGATGCCTGCGAGGCAAATCAGGCTGTCAAAATCCTATCATTCTTGGGAGGAATTTACATAGCTCATATTAAACTCACCAGAGCGACTGGAAACCTGGAGTAATTAAATGTCGTGGGGGGAGGTGGGATGGTGGATGTGCCTCAGCCAGGAGGCCCCTGCAAAAGGAGGAGGCTCAGGAGGGCTCCCCAAAGAACCAGGGTGYCCTGGGGGCTGGGGAAGCTCTGAGCTGGGAGCTGAGCAGGAGAGAGGAGCACTGTGCAGTCAAAGTGGTGAGTGGGTGATGGATGTCCAAGGGAGGAAGGCAGAAACCTCCCTGGCTGCAGGAAAACCCCTTGGCTTCTCCCCCAGCACTCTGATTCCTCCCCTGCATGGGCTGGCAGGAGACAGGAACATTGTGCAATCAGGGTGGTGAGTGGGTGATGGATGTCCAAGGGAGAGGGATGTCCAAGGGAGGAAGGCAGAAACCACCCTGGCTGCAGGAAAACCCTTTGGCTTCCCCCCCAGCACCCTGATTCCTCCCCWGCATGAGCTGTCAGGGCTTCACCTCCTCCTGTCCCTCTGCCTCGCAGCCCAGCTCTCCGCACACACATTGCTCCAGCTTTCAGAAAGAAAACACCGCTTAATTTCCATAAAGAGAGCTGGGAGCTGCTCCCMGCTCATGGTTTGCTCCTTCCTCCATGGCAGATGGCCCTGGCTCCACAGCACGGGAGCAGGTGAGCCCGGGAGGTTGGAGGCAGAGCAGCATCCCTGATTTGCACAGGATGGGCTGCAATAAAGGAGGGCAGGAGCAGCTGCCCCTGTCCAAACCCCTGGTCCCCAGCCCCAGGGCACCACAGCACTGCAGAGAGTTTGGGAGGAGATGGCTTTTGTTTCACAGACTGTCACTGCACCRAGTGTGAGGCACCTTAATCCTCCTCTTATTGACATGACATATCGTAATGGCTTCTTTGGTTACCTATCCCGTCACTGTGTACTCAGAAAGCTTTAATCTGTAGATTATTTACTCAATAGACTGTAAAGGCTTCATGTAATAGCACATAACAGCTTCCAGCAGTTACAGCCTGTTGTGTCACGGGGAGTTTGTGTTGATTCCCCCCCCACAAAATCTAATACAAGGCATCTAAGATAATATATAGTATTGTGCTGGCCTAAGAAGAACTGCCCAAATTTTCCTTTTGTTTCTTTCCTTCTTTTTTTTTTTTTTTTTTTTTTTTTTTTTTTTCCTAAAACAGCAAGAAGAAGAAGAATAGAAATGCCTTTCCTCCACAAACCAGAGAACTGCACGGCACCCATCACCTCCCCCTTGGATCTCACTGTGCTCCATCTCCCTTCGGTGCAGATACTCCCCTGGACTCCCTCCCTGTGCCAGCTGTGGATTTTTCACAACACCTGTAGGAATTCTACAAACCTTGACATTTTTCTCCCACTACCCAAAGTGGCTAAAACRGGGCAGGAATCTCACAGATACTGGAGGCTGAGTGTACATTACCCACATCCCACTTGTGTTCAGAAACCACATTAAACCCCAGTTACTCGCCCACCTTCCTTACCTGGKAGTGCAGCACCATGTAAAGTTGTAATAAAAGGGGAAAAGAGTACATTCAAGACTCTGCATGCCAGGTTTGACAYGRGAATTGCATGTCTASAAGATGCTGTGTAAATGTTGGTTGTAGCAAACAGCATAAAAGGTTCTAATTTAGGCATAACATTGTTCCAGTAATGACAGAAATGCCAGATCATCAGAATAGTGGACATTTTCTGAGAAAAGGGAACCATGGGGATGCAATTTCTTAAARGCATTTTTAATTTTCATTGTCTTTAAGATGTTCAGAATTTAAAGGATGTTCCCCACCAGGTGAAAACAACATTAATTTTGAGCCTAACAGTTCCAAATTGATCTGATTTCATTTAAAACATAGCTAATTAATGAAAATCACTCAACAATGTCCCTTTAATGTTTAACCAAAGAGYACACCATACTCCAGCTGAGCTGCTAAATGTTTATGTCTTATTAGAAGGTTCCCAAAACTTAGAGAAAAGGAATTCAATGCAAGTTCTCACTCCCATCTTTTAATTACACCTAAACAACTYAGCTCATTATAATTCTACTACAAACATCACTTTCAAGAGCATCCTGCAATAAGCATTTAGCAGGTACCACCAAGATTTACTCCCACCCCCATACTCACACGTATTTCTCCAGTTTTAAGTGGCAAATCCTCAGCGGAAGAGCTGGGAAAGTCACCCCGCTCCATTTCTGGCACAGCGAGCACTTTGGAATTAATTGCCAACATGAAATAAATACGGTGTGAAGACGTGTGTTAAAACCAAGTCATAATGAAGCAATGTGGAGATTTGTCCCTGGTAATCAATAAATTCAGGGAACTGGGAAGAATCTGGGGCTGTGGGCGRCATGGGGAAAGGGTGTGAACGGCTCTCCCTTGTGGGGTGTTTCACCATCTGCTCCCCACTGTTTTCCCCTGTGGGAGTTTTCCCTGCCAGCTGAACGCTGGCTGGGTGCTGTGGGACCCGCAGAGTTTGCCTCTTCCAGCCACCCCCCACCTTCAGGTGTCTGTCCCCATGCCAGCACCCTGCCCAGCCCACCCTGGCATCACCCCACAGCCACAGCCACCCTACAGCTCYCACTCATGGGATCAAAGCAGGGAGCAGAGCCCTCAGAGCCACATTTCTGCCTCTCTGTGGCTGCAGTACTGCTCTGCTGGACAAGGGTGTGGCTGGACATCGAGCATCTCCCGTGGTATTTTTCCACAGTAACAAATTCCTCCCAGCTTGCAGATGGTTAGTCATGCAAAGCAGAAAAAAACATTAAATTCAATCTTCAGGAGTCATCAGATTGGACCTCGCTTCTTAACTCAGCCTGGGGACTGGGATGATAATTTGYCTGAGCTTTAGGAGTCATTTTTGMAAATGTAAACAACATCTTGCCATGTGCTGGCCTTTTTCTGTTGACAGGATTTGATTTCACGCCTAAAAAACAAGCCCGTTGCAACATCCTGGTGGTGGGATTCTGCAAGAAAGTCTTGGTTGAGTGAGAAAAATCAGTAATGCCAGCTCAGAAATCATAATTGCCCCAAATGAATTACAAACTAAAATAGTTTGGCCCAGTTACTAGCAACCCTCACGCCCATCAGAGTTTGGCATGGCAGCACGGAGGGAAGGCTGCATGTGAGACACTGCTCTCCACCCTCTCCCTCTCCCTGTTGCTTTTCTAAACAACTCCATTAGGATTTATACTGTCGATGTGGGATTATTTCCTATACTCCTATTTCTTGTTCAAATGTATAGAAATTAATTTTCTGGTCATAATTTCAGTACCTCTGGGACATTAGCAGGCTGGAAGTAAAAATAGAACGTCATTACAGTGTCAGGTAATGCGGATGAGTGTGACTAATAACCTGAGTGTCATTGATTTAATAATCTAATAATGTCTCTGCACACTCAGCGCTCAGACTCACTGAGTGAAGATAAAGATTTAAGCCGGGCTGAAGCTGCAGATAAGAATCAGCACCTCGGCTTTAGGGATCAGAACCAATGATAAGCAACACACGGCTGGGATCCAAAAAATTACAGTGGGGGGAAGAAGCTGGCTGGTGTCTGTAGCTCAGGCTGCACAGGAGGCAGGTTTGCATTCTCTGGGGTGCCAGCAGCAGGAGGTCACAGCTCCCCACAGGAGACACCTCCCAAACTCAAAGAAAGATGTTCACCATCTAGAAAAATGTCTGGCAGTGCTCAAATGGCTGCTGGCCTGCCAACAGCTTGGTCTGTGGTCATCTAAAATGTGAAGGAAAAGCCCATTAATGTCAGCCTGGAAAAGTTCAGTCTGATGGGAGTGGACTGAAGGTGAAATGGGAGGTGGAGTGAAGTGAAAGTCCCAGTGGGTTTTTGACTGGGGCACAAATCTTCTGACTCAGTATAATCTGGGTTATTCATTCAGAGAAAAGCTGCCACGACAGCCACCAAGCTCCTGACAGAAAGCTGCAGAAAGGACCTGGTTCCCTGCAGAGCATCCCTTTGGCCAGGCCCATCCTCCACCTCCTCTGATCAGCAATGCTGGCTCTGGGCCCCACAGGCTGCTGATGGATGGTGCTGAAGGTGCTGCTTCACCCTGGATGAGCCAGGAGATGGATCTCWCCCACAGAGTATGAAACCACACCGAAATGCCTGCTAATGAGACATGACACCAGGTTTATTATAATTTGGTTGGAACGGGGACAATCGATCTTCTCAAACTGCCTGTGAAAATCCCATTCCCCAGCAAGGCACCTCCAGGCTTGGCTGGTTTGRGCTCCATATGCTTTATTATTAATGCAGCAAAATGTTCCTGTACCTGGGACTGTGCTGGCACAACAGAGGGTAAACGCTCTTCAGGCAAAATCTTTGACTGCAGGAGCTTCAAGCCTCTTACATTCTGCAAATAATTCAGCTTTTTTTCAGCTCATGCTCTGAAGGCCTCATCAGTCATCCCCAACACCACTTCATCTCAAGTATATTTACTTGTTTCCAGTTAACTTCACCCAGATAACAGGAAAACTCCCTGGGGAGTTGCTATAGAAACACCCTTTGGAGACAAGGCAAGACTGGGGCACCAGAGCCCAAAGATACTGTTCAGATTAAGGGGGATTTCAACTCCTCTCTGTAAATAATATTCCCCTGGAAAAGYTGCAAAAATAGGAGTTAAAATGGAAAATGTTCTGCATGGTTAGTGGTGGGTGACTGCTGATAACTCCTCTCTCCTGGGAGATTCACCACCATGAAGTGGAGGAAAAACCTTTCCAGGGATCCTCTCTGAAGGTTTCCAGCCTCAGTGAGACTCTGTTTACTTTCAAAAGCACACATGAATCCCATCTGCAAAAAGGTGGCTGAGACATCCCCAGATCTTTTCCAGAGCCTGGTGACACTGATAACCCTTTAAGCAAAGCAGTGTCCTTCTGCATAATGGTCTGAGAAGGATTAAATACAAGAGAGAGATGTAACAGGGAGTCAAGGAGCTACCTACCATTAGCAGCTATTTGAGTGTCAGGCAGTCTTGTTTCGGGTGATTTACCAGTGCCTTTGTCCAAGCCATTCATTCCACAAAACACTATCATGAAAATAGATGTCATCAGAAGCACTTTTTAATACATAAAATAGTTCTTTCTCTTTGTGATTCAACTGTGTACTCAATTCAATTTTTCTGTTAAATTCTCTTACACTTCCTGGAGTTTGAAAAGCCCCAACAATAAAAACTGGTTTGCTGATCTTCTGCACAAGCCAAATTTTTGGGACAGTTACTGCCCTTTCTYTTATTTGATGCTCTCACACACAAATACTGAGGGTCATTAGAAATGAATTATCCCAGACCGTAAAATAGAAGAGGATTCATCAACCATATTGATTTTTCTCATCTGTGTGTATATGTGTAGCTCCTTTAGCAATTATTCATTAAGTGAACCACTGCTCTATTCCCTGAACCAAATTTTAGTTGCAGTTTCCTTCATTGTAACTGTAAGCTTTTCTTTGCACTGTTTTTCCTCATGTGGGTTATCAACCTGGATTTGCAGAGGTRTTTTTTTTACAGCCAGCAGGATGGTTGTGACCACGTGCTCCATTAGCCAAAGGGGGAGCTGATGGGGGAGCCTAAAGAAAACAAGATATTCATCAGGAATGGATGTGTGCCTGCCTGGGAGCTCGTGGACAGACAGCCCTAAGCAGACAGCTAAAAACACATGCAAAATTATAAAACTCCTAAGGCAAGAATAAAGAAACAGTTGGTGTGCACCAAACATAAAAATTTGGAGGAGAAAAAAAAAAAGAAAACTGAAAACCTCAGTAATTTTATAGAAAAGACACAGACTATAGCCAGACAGCCACCTCTCATACTAATTATCATCCAGGAGATTGGCTGGGCTGAGTGGAATCTGTTGGGGGTTTGTGAGCATGTTTATCTTAATTGCATTCGTGTGGTTGTGGGGTTATTTGATTTGATCTTGAGATACCTGACACCTGATTTTTATGTGCATTTCTGACAGGTTTGAAGGATGCCCAGAGCAAGGAGGGGATTGTGCCTATGTGCAGAGCTGTGGAAAATGTTCTTAAGGCCAAGACAAAATCAGGTGTCAGGTAAATTCTGTGTCTCATGACTTACCATGAAAACTTGTAGCCAAAGGAGATAATATCAATTTCCGTGTTTTTTGAGCACCCCAGAGACACTCCTTAAAAGGAAGAATAATATGATTAAAAYGAATGGAAAACCCCATAGGAAACATAACTTTTTAGCTTCATTTTTTCAATACTAGGACTTCTAGAACTACTTAGAATACAATAATTTTAAAGCTTATTGCTTTCCCCTGTAACCACACAGAAAAGAATGCTCCCAGAAACAGCATTTTCCTGAACAACAAAACATAATTGATCACCAACCAGCTTCATCACGTGAGGAAACCSTCAGCCAAAGCATTCAGCTGCTCCAGGTTCATTACTCCGTGTGCTAATGCTCTATGCAATAAACACAACRAACGAAATATGGAATTACTCTAACCACAAATCATTACTAATTGCTACAGCAAGATTCAAGGAAAAACTGTCACTTGGAAGAGGTTCTTGCAAAGTTATCTCTGGATAACTTTTTCAGGTCTGCATCCTCAGAGGAGCAGGAGCTCAGTGAGGTCTCATCCATCCTGACTTCCATCATTCCATGCTATTCCCAGTCAATTCCATTTCAGTGAACTTCACTGCAAAATTTTATCTTGATTCTATTTCCCCATAGCTTATTTGTCCTCAAATTCCATGCTGAACCATGATGATTGTCTAAAACAGGAGGCAGCCAAACCCTTGAACTCTACATTGGCTGAACACCACATATTAGTATGGAAAATATAGCTTAAACAATGCTTRAGAAATTCTAATTGAACTATTTACAGGTTATCTCATTCTTACAGCAGTTTTCTAATTGCATGCAAAAGACTCTGAGGATTCAATAATCTGTTTCCAGTTTTTGTTCAGTTCAGATTGTGCCCATCTCTTCTATGTACAACTCCTGCCACACAAATCCTTCCAATCATTCTGAGGATGAGATCATTGCACCAATGACCCATGAGGCCTTGTATAGCCACTCATCACATTTGCAAACCCCTGTGTCTTCTGCAGTCCCCAAACCTGCTCATTTTATTAACCAAACATTTAATTCTGAAGAAGAAATCAGCCTCTTTGAAAAATTGCAGCACAGTCTGCTCTCCTGGCTGTGGTCACAAAACAGGAGCAGATCTTTTCACCATCTCAGATGATAATGAAGACAAAGCCCCAGAGAAGGACGTGTAAAAGGACAAAAAATTTCTTTCACTTATTAGCTATAAAAATTCAGCTTACATAGTGCAATGTTCCAATGAAGTTGACTTACCAGCAGTCTTAATCTTGGGGTGAAGTGTGTTGATGTTAAGAATATAAAAAGAGAAATTATCCATACACCTGTGTGGGCAGGATATCAGAGCCTGGCTCGACAGGGCAGTGTATAATTCTCCCATTCTCACTGAAAGGTAAAAAGCCTCACATTACAGCTCATCCAGGAATYGCTGACAGAATCATCTCTTTTTCCTGCTCTACTTATTCTTCAGGTAGGTAAAAAACATGGGTGGAAGGGTTAAAGTGGAACCCTTTCCCAGTGATGCACAAGAGCTGGGTGACATTCCAGCACAAAGGGTAGTGGCACTGCAGGGGCACAGTCCTGCCAGCACAGCCCAGGAAAAGCAGACAGGACTCCTGGTCCAACATCTCTGGACCACCCAGGTAAATCCCCACACACCAGGGCCCATGGTTTTCTCTTTGTCTCCTTTTAAAAATTTATTTCCTTACGGTAATATTTTAATTATTTTTTTTTCTTTTGCTCTTGCCCACTTGATGTGTTCCTCACATGAACATTGACTGCCATCCCCTCTGGATTTCCAATTTAAAAGGCACAAACAGGGGCTGCTAGCTCAGCACCGTTACTTCAATACAAGATTTTCCTTAGGGAAACATCAGCACACAAGGTAAAAAAAAATAACCCTTAGAAATGTGTGCCCTTTGATTAAGCTTGTCCCTCCTCAGACCATACAAAGAGCTCTGCAGCTGCACACYAACATCCCCAGCCCAGAGTGTTCCAGTGTCTCTGAGCTCAGCACAAGCCTCTTCCCCCATACCAAACACAGGGATTTCCCAGGAGATGAGAGGTTTTGTGGGAACTGCTGTCACATCTCAATTCACCAAAGCAGCTGCACTGGTCCTTGGCCATGGACTGGTTGCCCTGAGGGTTTGCCAAGCCCAGGGTGTCCAGCTGCAGCCCCAGCCCCCAGAGCCATCATAATGAAGTTGTCCCCATCACAGCTGTCCCTTAGWGAAGTGACAAGTCTCACATCTCTCTTCTCCCTGCCAGGAGCATTTCTTGCTGGTGTTGGAAACACAGAGTGAAAATCCATGGTTAATGCARTTCCCCAGAAAAGCAGAGACCCCCCACACTTCCCAAAGTAGAATAACATCAAATCATRATGAGTTTAAGATTTGCAYGCACCTGGATTTATGGATGACCYYMACCCTAAATACAGGCATGGGATGTTACAGTTGACTGATTTCAGCCCTGCTCTGATTAAGTGTTTAGGAGGGTCACCAGAATCCCAAGACCTTTATCCTCATAAACATTCTGGATTTAATARTGACAATGTCTAGTGGGTGAATTAAGCAAGTCAATTTTATAGCAAAGGCAAGTCAAATCTGCTATAATTAATTCAAATTAACACACCCACGAGCTCCTGAAACCTATCACTGGTAAGATATTGTTTCAGGGACAGCTGCAGAAACAGCCAAATACAACTCATCATCAAGAACCTGAAGACAAAACATTTCCCAGGAAACCAAAGGTAACCTGCACAAAAGCAGGCTGGATTACAGAAACCCAGATGTTCTCTTCCTGCAGAACTTTATTATTAAAATGGGCAAAAAWGCAAAACAGGCTCCTGTGAAAATAATTCTTCAACATTACTTTTATCTGTTCAATATTAAGCCTCTATGGAGAATTACTGGAGTGTATCCCATGGTCTGTGATAGGAAACGATCCCTGTGAAACTCTGAGCTGCACAATGCCACTCAGGAAATGAGACAGGAATGTGGTTTGCACTTGCAACCTTCTCTATTTCATCTTTTCCTCTAGGAAAGCACAGTGTCCAGCATGGATATATAACACGATCAGGTATTTGTGAGAGAAAATATCAGAGCAGCAGCTTGAAAGTAAATAAACCTTGTCCTTAGACAATGAAATTATTATTTAGATGCAGAAAAGTATGATTTTGACATTACAGCGAAATGTGGCTCAACTGGTTCTGGAGAATGCTGCTGGAAATGCAGGCCAGGAGAGATTTTGGAACATTAGGCTSTGGAAAGTGCTCACAGAGCATCACTGGAATACAATCAAAATTTTCTGAGCTGTTAAATGCTAAAGAGTTAATTGTACAGGGAGGAAGAATAGAGAGAGAAAAGCTCCTGGGTGCAGAAGAGGATATTGCTGGATGAATACTCCTCACACTACCCTGATGGAATCGTGGACTGAGCTGGGGCAGACCTTGTGTGCAGCCCAGCGTGGATGCTCGACTTGCTGCTGCAAGAACAGTGCTTTGGGTTTGGTGTTCATGTGAGAATTATACCTCTAATACAACAAAAATGGCCACATTTGCCACTACCTAAAAAGAGATTTGGCTTCATTTGGTGACAAAGTCTTGCCAGAAGTCCAGAGGGGCAGTAGACAGAAGTGAAATGGGATGGTGAGTGTCCAGAGAAACCAGTGACTGGTTAGAACCATGAAATATTGCCAGCAGCAAAAGCACAACAGCCACACACAGATGTTACCAGCCTTTACTCCCCTGGCAGAAATTGGCTATTTGAGCAGCAATTCATAGGAGAAAAACCTGCTGGTGTGTTGAGGCTGGACACCCAGCCCTGCTCCAGCCACTGGCTCTCCTCCTCAKCCCATCCCTGGGGCAGAAACCAGAGCATCAGCAAAGGCAGAGGATGCTCCCGCTCAGCTCCAGCCTCTCTGAGCTGACACTCCAGCCAGCAAAGGAGGAGGCAGATTTCCTTGGGCTGGGCCARCCCAGGCTGCTCTGGAGATGTCCTGCATGAGATGAACACCAAAATGCCACTGGCACAGCAGGACTGGACAGGCACGTGGGACAGGGCAGGGGAGCTGAGCACAAAGGGACACATTTTCCACAGGCTCTCTCTCTGCAGACTTAAATGGCACTTCTGTAAGCGATGCTAAATGACACCACCCTCCCTCCAGCCCTCGCTCCCAATTGCCTACTTACATTAGCATTTGCCAGCTGTCAAGCTCTTGCTCAGTTCCAGTGAAATCTCCCGGATTTTCTCCTCTTTCAGTGATTATGTTGAACTGCTGGGATCAGCTCCTGGTGACACTGGAATTGCCAAATAATCCTCTGCTGTTTTTTATATCTTCCTACCCTCTTCTTATAAATGTGAGGTGATGCAGAGCCCAGCACAGACACAATGCTCTCTAGCAGGACACAGGAATGACTGCCAGCTTCCTCAGGACTGTCTCCTAACACAGAGCTGAGATTCTTTATAGCACAAAACAGCTCTCAGACACACTGAGAGTTCACATCACTCACCCAAGAGATCCTACAGACACCACATCTTCAAGAGTTGGCTAAAACCATTTCCTTCAGCTTTATGAGAATGGTCACRCTGGCTCTGATCTCCAGTCCCTCTAGCCCAGGACTGTGTCTCTAAGACCAAACAGTTGTGGATGTCTGCAGAAAAGCTCAAAAGCAGGACAAACACAAGGAAATTGCCTGGGGTGCTTTGAYGGGCCCCAGTGATGTGGGCTTAGAGACTCTCTGCAGCCTCCTTGTGTGTAACAGCCCTTGCTGCATCTCTCTGCCATGAGCTCATCTAATTGGTTTTTGCACCATTTGAGCACCATTTGGCCACCTCAGCCTCCCACAGCAATGAGTGCAGCAGTGGAACAGTGTGATGGGAGATGGAGCAGCTCACTGGGTTGTGCTGGTGAGGTYTCCAGCTGCAGATGAGTTCAGTCTCCTCTGCAGAACCCCCCTGCACTCAGCCAAGGCACCCCTTGCCCTGCTGCTCTCCAAGCTCCAAAGGAAGCCCAGCCTTGTGGCCTCATGTCTCTCCACCAGCCCCAGCACAACTTTTGGGCAGAAAAATTTGATAGAGGGCAGAACGAGAGCAGAACCTCAACCCAACTCACTAAAAATTAGGCATGGTTCAAATTCTACTTATCCTGGACCCCACAGCTCAGCTGCTGCATGTGGACAAACCTTTAAACATCTGGTTTACGTCAACAACTCTGAACCACTTTGGGCTTTAGGACTGGAAATTTTTTTTTWAAAAAGTAGGCATGTAGATGTGAGATTATGTAGGCTTGTAGACATCCCTCTGTTCCACTCTCAGATTCTTTAAAACCATTTTCTCCTAAAGCCCAAATTAGAAACAGCAGCAGAGACTTGATGTTTTTATGCAAATTCTCGAATTTACAGAAGTGCTGAGCTGAACTGGGATTTGAAGCGAAGGCTTCCTTGCTATTCCTCCTGCCATTTAAACACCAAGCAGGGATACACTGGTAGAGGTGGCCAGAAATAGAYCCAAAACTTCAAAAGTGTCAAAATTGAATTCTGAAGAATAGGGGATTGAGAGAAAGTCAGCCAGTGCAGCCAGGGTCTCAGAAATCTGAGCACTCACACAGGGCTTCAGAAAATCAGGTTTAGATAACAAACATGGCTGGTGAATGCCTTAACCTTTGCTGGAGCTCGAATTCCCTGCCAAAAGTTGTGGGCCAGATAAACTAATATTTTCAGATGAGAAATTGTTTTGCTGAAAGTTTCTGGCTATCCCTCCATATCACACAGCACCCAGACGTGGGATCACAGCCCTTGCCAGATAAAACATTCCTGCTCTGTGACACTCAGCCCAGACCAGGCTGCAAAAGTTAATTTACTGTGAGTTACTGATAGTGTCACTGATGGTTTATCATTCCCAGGTTGGTGTGTTTTTACTCTGATTTAAACTAGTAACAGCTTGGATCTCGTTTGTAATTGCACTTTGAGTCTGTTTGCCCCAACATTGTACAGGTAAAACTATTGGTTTGCAAATCAGGTCATAAACCACTCAGCCAAGTCACTCACAGGAACAGCTGAAATCTCACGCCTGTTACTGTCACAACCATCACTCCTAATAATTGTGTACTCCCTTAAATAGATTTTTTAGCAAGTTTGTGTTTAAAAACCAGATTGTAGTTCTGAAAATCCTTGACAACAAAGTATTTAACAGAGCTCTGATGTCCCTCTTTTGCATCCTTTCAGGAACAAGAATAGATTCATCACCATTCTGACTTTAGAAAATGCAGAGATTGCAGAGACCACATGAAATAAATTGGGAATGGCAGGATAAGTACTTGAATTGACAATGCAGGAACCACTGGGCCTTTCACACCACTGCTGGGAGAATCAACAAAGCTGTGCAAGCTGGGGTTGGAGCTGCAGCCTCACCTCCACACAGCCCAGCTCAGGCCAAATTAAGAAACTTCAGCCATGCCTTGATGGGTGATCTTACAGCCCCACTGCCACTCAGCCTGCAATCTGCTTCACCTGCCATATAAATGTGTGTTTTCTCTGTAAAAGCCTCCAATGCTGCAGCATCAACCTGCCAGAGTGCTTTCATGAACAGAACAACCTGCCAGCCAAAAAGCTCTTGACCTGACCTTGGACTTGATGAAAGAATGGTGAAAAAAAAACCTACAAGAAAAAGGTTACGCATTACTAAAAATAAAACGTGTAAAAAGAATTACTTAATTTAAACAAACTGAATAAATAGCCAACCTATTAATGTGTTTCTAATCTAGAGGTCAGGAAGGGAGTGACATTTCCAGATATTTTATCTCAGCTGTGACACAAGGTGAAGCAGAAGGAAGCACGACCTTAGCACTCAGCAGACACGGACTGCAGACTCAGAGAACAGTCTCCTCCACCCTCAGCCCTAACCCACCTTCTCTGCTGCTCAAGTTCACCCAGGAGCAAAATTCTCTGGGTTTCCATGGAGGATAATGCCCCCTGACTCTGCAGACCCAGGGACAAACCATTGCCTGCAAAAAGACCAGGTAAAGCAACCAAGCATGACATGTGCAGTCTGGCAATGAGAAGGTGGGAAGCGACCAGCAGAATTCCCAGGCAAATCACAGCAAACCAATTTGTCAGGATAATTAGCACAGAGACAAAGGGAGAGGTAGATGTGATACATCTTGGCTTGTGACACCATCCCATTTAAYTTTCACATGAGCAAAATGAGGAAGTGGAAGCTAAGTGAACATTTACCACAAAACTGCACTCTCAAAATTATTATCTGCAGCTCAGCACCAACCACAGCCCTGTCCTGCAGCCCATCTTTCTGCTGCCAGGATGGATGGCTCACCAAAACTGCAAAAGCAAGGCTGAAAGGGGCACATCACTCTGGGTAACAGCACCACAGCTCAAGATGACCTCCCCAGATAGCAAAACTCACCCAACATCTCCATGGTGAAGGTCAATAAATCCACCTGTGGAACATCACAACCCAACAAATAGATTGAGGCTCCTTAAAGTCATTCCTTTTCCACTTGGAAGATGAGGCAGTCCCTTTCCTTGAGAAACCTTCTGCTGAGCCTGCCTTKAGAGATTCTCCTTGCAATTAAAACTGAGAGAGATTTTCCAGTGACAGCTGGGTTTCATCTGTGCCTCATTTCTGGATAGATGGTGCCATGCCTTGGTCCTGCCCCTGTGCTGGTTCCTGAGGGACCTGGGTTCTTACCTTCATCCCCAAACTTGGGCCACAAAACTTCGGCAAGCAAGACTGAGTCTTATAAAAATCAAAATTTTTTCCCAAATTTTAGCCCTACCCCCYYMRKTYYTTYYWTTTYMAWKRRKKKKGGGKTTTTTTACCTTTTAGCATKATATTGCCTTTAAAATACCATAAACAAGGTTTTGATAGATAAATAATTTAAAGAAGAGCAAATAGATATTTTATGAGAGTACCCAGCTGCTCAGGCAGCTGTACCCCCCAGCAGGGTCGGTGGCTGGGGAGGGTGGAGGTCTGATTGCCCATTAAAGAGGCTCACATTCCACGAATCCACAATCAAAGCTCTCTGGAGAACCCAGCATTGTGCCCACGTGCAATATGTCACTTATTTGCCAGCAGGGGAAACACTGCACAAAGTGGATGAGTTTTGCTCTGTTCAGTGACACTGCTAATGACTCATGCAGGATTATGGGTAACAAACCTCTGAAATGAGAGGCTGAGTCGCACACTACATTATACATCTGAATTTCATGGTATATTAGTGACTGATTGGTAATACAATATGATGGGGAATTGCTGACATCAGAGAGAAGTTAATATGATGCACTGCAGTTTYTCAGAGAGCCCCACTCTTTTCCTAGCACCACCCATAATCTGCTCATTATGRTTTGGAGAAGAGCAATCCCTCTCGTGGAGCGAGCGGCGCTGCCGCCCTGACAGCTGCTCATAAATTTGAATGGGAGATGCTCAACCCGAAATGTTCATGTTTCCATGGATCGTTACCCACTTGTGTCTCCCCTAAGAAGCAGGTGATTTTTTAACGYCCTGCCACAGTTTGTTTCTGCTGGTATTTTCCCTCTCCAGATAAATCTGATGCCAGCTTGTGTCTTAGAGCATTTCTTCCCCATCTTGTTCTATTGGAAGGGCTGATACAGTCTGCACACATGTTAACTAAACACCGGTTAATGGAGCGTAACTAAGAAGAATTAATATATTTACCCAAAAAAAAAGTATTCTAGACCATTAAAATCAGAGTCAAATTTCTCACATAAGGCATTAAAATTATAAATGCGGGCACAGATTTATGTTTACAGACTCTGGCAAATCCCGTGGCCACGTGTCCCCTCGGTCACTCCTGCTGCAGACAACATAACCAAATGTTTAAACTGTTTATGTGACAGTAACCTGGAATGCTCTGTGGCTGTTTTACAGGGCTGGTAAATACCCATCTGACTTTCTCCACTTGTCAAACATTTGGTGTTTCCTGCACAAAGAACCCATGAATAGGGAAGAGTCTTGGAACGATGACCTTCAAGACCCAACCCCACAAAGCAGAAGCAGCAAGAGCATCACCTTCCCAAGGAACTTGAAATGAGAGTCATTCCTAGGATAAGGCAGTCCATTCAAAGCCACAGCCAAGCAGGATCTGGATGGTAACGATGAYGAGCAAATGGAAGAAAGTGTCTCCCTCCAGCATTAAATTCAAGCCCTGACCTTTTCCAATGTAATGACTAACTCAACCTTTACATAATAATGTGGCTGATATTTGGAGAGTATAACATATGTGTCATTTTAATTAATTGAACAGAAATAGATTCACAGAAGAAAAATGAATTAACCAATCAGCAATCACCTTTCTATCTATTTGATGTCAGAATAATTAGTTTATTCTCGTAATCTCTTGACCCCTCTAGAAATCATAACCTTGCTGACCTCCTTGAGAATGGGAGCTCATTTGAATGGCACCATAATTGTGCTCTGGGTGCATTATCATCTCGTTTCAATTTTATTAAGGTAATCTTACCCCTTATTATTATCTCTCTCTCTGAAAGGCTGACCTAAACCCTGGGAAAGAGAGCAGGACTCAKCTCAGTAAAACCAGTGTACTTTGGCCAGCAGAATCTTTCCTCCTAGAAGGTGGGCTGGTTTTGTTAGCTGGAGGATCAGCARTAATTTTACCACTGTTGTCTGTGGACAGCAGCATCCCAACACACTTCCTGATGTTGGCAGGGGCAGACTGTTACCAACTAGCAAATGCTTAAACAAAATCACAATTTGTTCCAGAATGATAAAATGACCCTACAAAGTGAATTACACTGTGAAAAATAAATGTAAAACACAGTGTAGATGCACAAATGATTATTTCATTATCTGGCCAATGTAAGAACGACAGATACAAATTGTTCCAATYATAGAGTGATGAAAGAGTAATGAACAATGGGTTCTTGAATGAGCACAGGAACAAAATAATGAATTGCAGTTTAAATGAAATCAGGAGTCAATGGACTGGATCACAGACTGTCCTTCAGACATAGGAATTCTGCATTAGTTAAACACTGTCATTTGGAAAAACGTCCTTTAAGAGGAAGGAATCTAAATGGGTCAGAGAGAGACAAATCTGATGAGCCTGGACAGTGGCTGGCTTTCAGCAAACTGGACTGGAGCATCCCCAATCCTGAGGCTTCGATAATTGATCTACTACAAATTAGCATCTTCCACTCTGCAAAGTTAACAGACCATTGTTACTTTTCCCTGTTTTAACCTTGCCCTTCCTCTCCTACTCAGTTACTTGGATGCAACATCTGACAAGATCACCCCGCAGATTTTGGGCACAGAATGAAGACCAAGACATGAAAKCTTCTGGGAAAGGAAGTGTCAGCTGTCTAGAAATAATACAAGTGGCAAAAGCTCTACTTATTTTTTTGTTGGAAAACTCTGCAGTAGATGGATTTATATCCTTTTCTTTTGTTTCATACCAATAAGCCMAGGGTTTCTAATGTTATTGCCAAAGAAACATGTCACATTTCATGTATYGTAGCCATCCATCACACTGCACTGCATCTTGTTAGCTCTGCACYGAATCTATGTTTCACTCGAGAGTGCAAGACACCTGACCATTTCATCTTCCTGTACAGAATTTCTCTAACACTCCATGCAGACATCTTAGAAATGAGCAGAAACCAGCTGGTGGCACAGGCAGGGCTCAGAGAGCACCAGCTCACCCCTCCTGCCATGGCCAGGGCAGCACCTGCCCTCCTGCCCCTCACACTAAAATGTGAGCAGCAAAACAGAGCCAAAAGCTGCAGCTTTGTGTGCCTCAGCAAAGGACASGGTGCCCTGGGATGAGCATCCCCAAGGGAAAGGTCACCTTTCATCCCTTGGTGCTCAATAGCCTCGAGGCATCTGAAAGCTACAAAGTCCCAAATCCTGCAAGCAAGAGCACTTTCAAAAGCCACAGAGCAACGGTGACAAAGGTAAAAGCAGGGGAAACCAGGTTTCGCTTGCTTTGTGAATGGAAATAAATATTTATGGGAGGAAAAAGCTACAGGAGAGAGGTGGCATCTCTGCTGTGTGACTGAAAGGCCTCCTGCTTCTGCCCTAATTCAATGGCATCTCCTGCAAAGGGTCTCTGCCCTGCAAGGTCAGGGTAAATGCCACGTGCCTGCCATGTACACATGAGCCAACATCCCAAAAACGGTGCCTGTCCCTGGGTGTGGGCAGTCTGTACAGGCAGAATCAGACCACAACTGGATGTACCATTTATAGACCCTCAGTACCCCTCTAACCAGATTTATGTTTCAAAGAACCTGATGCTGAGCACACCAAACCCTCAGAAAACGTCCCCACAACTCCATCAGAGTGCCAGGAGCACTGAGACAGACCAAGACAAACAGCATCTCTCACCACAGGCACCCACAGAGCCCTAAGGCACCCTTAATACATAGAGAGCAGGGGTGAATACCTTCCTTCCTTCCTTCCTTCCTTCCTTCCTTCCTTCCTTCCTTCCTTCCTTCCTTCCTTCCTTCCTTCCTTCCTTCCTTCCTTCC
>NW_026623834.1:386002-389702 GCF_030028575.1 Malurus melanocephalus | reverse complement strand
GGGAGAATGGGATCAAAGTTAAATTTAGATCATAWGGTAGGAAGAATTTTTTCCCAGTGATGCTGGGGAGGCCCTGGCACAGGGTGCCCAGAGAAGCTGTGGCTGCCCCTGGATCCCTGGCAGTGCCCAAGGCCAGGCTGGACGGGGCTGGGAGCAGCCTGGGACAGTGGAAGGTGTCCCTGCCCAGGGCAGGGGTGGGATGGGATGGGCTTTAAGGTCCCTTCCCACCCAAACCATTCTGTGATCCTACAGTGCACCAATAGCTGGGCCATGCCAGAGTGGAGGTGTGGATGCTGTGGTGGACTGACTGCACCTTGGGGAAGCACAGGAATTTCTGGGAAGAGGAGATGGAGCTGCTGTGCAGCCATTCCTGCTCTGCCATGCAAGCCCTGCCTGTCACTGCCCAGCCTGAGGGCCCTGTGCTGTGTTTGAATCCCAGAATCAAAGAATCCCAGAATCACCAAATCTCTTCCAAGAGACCTTCAAGATCTTCCAGTCCAGCCCATGCCCAACACCTCAATAAACCAYRGCACCGAGTGCCACATCCAATCTTTGTTAAACACACCCAGGGATGGTGACTCCACCCCCTCCCCAGGCCATTCCAGTGCTTTATCGCTCTTTCTGTAAAGAACCTTTTTCCAATATACAACAATGACATCCTAATATCAGCTTGGTGACTGTCCCAGAGCCAGGGCCCAGGGCTACAGCTCATTTCCTTCACCATGGACTTGCTGTCCATCTGGACTCCAGGATTTTTGGGAATAGGGACACTTGGGAACAGGGACACTTGGGAACAGGGACACTTGCCAAGGTTCAAATCTGCCCTTAATGGGGACTGGGACGTCACCAAGGCTGACACAAGGCTTCTGCTCCCAGCTCGTACTGCAGCTGTCAGGGATTTGTCAAATGAAGTCCTTTCCTTTGGTCGTTCTCGTGTAAAGCTCTCAATATTGCTCTCAGTTCCATCACCTGGATGACAATGACAGACGGAACAGGGACAGAGCGTCCTCCTGGTGCTGCCGGGGCATTGGTGGCCCTGTGCCATGGGCACAGCTCAGGGTGGTGCCACAGGAGGATSCAAAGGTCGGGAGCAGAGCCTTCCCACCCCCTCTGGCTGTGCAGGAGGCTCTGTCCTGGTGGGGCAGGGGATGCCAGTGGATATTCATGTTTCTGTGGGAGCCAGGCGTGGCTGTCCAGAGGCATCCATGGGGTGTGCCTGAAGGGTTAAAACCCAGCTGATGAGGTTTGTTAAACCCCCCCATTACATCCTGCAGCCCCACTAATTATGTCTCCATCAAGCAAAGTAAATTAGCCAGGGTTCTCCCTGCTCCTCCCTCTCACCATCCCTCTCCATCATTAGCCCAAATCTGGGAATGCCTGCCCTGGTCCTGCCCCAGYCCCAAAGCTCTTCTAGAGCCCTTGAGGATCCAACTGGTGCTCTCTGACTAAAACTGGGAGCTGCACAGCTCATCCTGCTCCGGGACACCACCTCTGCCTTTGCAACTGCTGGGGCAGGTGGAGAGGAGGTGRAGGGGAGCCAATATCCTTCTGCAAATATGGAAAAAATTACCGCAACAAGGAAAGCAATAAAGTCTTCCCCGTGCTCAAAAGCAAGGGATTTGCTTTGTGGGGAGAGAGATTTCGGTTATCTGCCTGGAATTTAAAGGTTTTTCAAGGGGGGTTAGGCACGCAGGCAGGGTTTAGGAAGAGCTGATCTTGCCCTGAGGCTTCTTGGGACCCAGCTACTGCATTTCCCACTGCTGGTAATGCCAGACCAAGGGTTCAGGGCAGGGGGAGGCTCCCCCAGCCCTGCCTGGCCCGGGGAACCAGGTCCTGACCCTCAGGGCTGGGGCTGAACCCCTTGGTTGAGCTGGATGCACTTAAAGAGGCTGATAAYGATGGAGAACAGCTGATTGCAAAGGCACATAGTGACAGGACAAGGGGGAATGGATTTAAACTGAAAGAAGAAATTTAGGTTGGATATTGGGAAGGAATTGTTCCCTGTGAGGGTGATGAGGTCCTGGCACAGGGTGCCCAGAGAAGCTGTGGCTGCCCCTGGATCCCTGGCAGTGCCCAAGGCCAGGCTGGACAGGGCTGGGAGCAGCCTGGGACAGTGGAAGGTGTCCCTGCCATGGCAGGGGTGGGATGGGATGAGCTTTAAGGTCCCTTCCCACCCAAACCGTGCCGTGATTCTGTGATTTTGTGAGCCAGCTGTGATGGTGGATGGGAGGCTCAGCTCCCATTTGCTTCTCTGGAGCAATTCCAGGCCCATGACAATTAGCCAGCAGCTGGAATACCATTTAAGCACAGCTGCCATCGTGCAAATTTAGAGATCAGTAGGGATTAAAGTGGTCTGGAAAGCCTCACAATTCCTCATTAATGCTCCAGGCTCTCTAATAGCCAACTGCCCTTCATTCCTATGATGGCTGCACATCCCTGGGGCAGGGGATGGGTCACTGTGCCCTCCGTGGTGCCCCACAGCAGCCACCAGCCCTCTGGGAGAAGCTGAGGCAGCAGGGCAGCCCTGCAGAAAGGCAGGGAGGTGGCCAGAAAGTTGTTAAAAATGTGATTATTGCCTTGCACAGTGACTCCTGAATTGTCAGGGTCACCTTTCAGTGGCTCCCTGCACYGCTGTCCCACAAACCTTCTCAGTGGGGTCCAAATCCGCTGTCACAGTGACCCACAGTGACACAGTGGGGGCTGCAGGGGAATGGACATCATGGGGGGCACCTTCCTTCAGAGAGGACAAACCCAGGSACCTGGTGTCACCAAAACTCCCAGTGATGATCCCTTCCAGACCTTCTCCCAGAGCTGGAACCCTCTCCCTGGGATTTCAGTGTCTCAAGTCCACTTACCTGCCACATGGACCAAGAATTTCACAGTTGTGAAGTTATCCCTGATTTTCATAATGTTCCATTTCCCCCCCCTTATTTTAATAATTGGTTATTTGGGAGAAATCCAGCTCTGATATTGCAGAGTGGGAAGAGGGTCAGTAGGGCTGGGGATGTGAGAATAGGATGGGAGAGGAGGGAGGATGGGAAGGCTGAGGAGGACAAGGCAGGGAATGTTGCCAGGGTGTCCCCCAGATGAAGGAGAGACTGCTTCAGCTCTACTTTTCATACATTTTATTATAAAGAAAGGTAAGATAAGCATTGTGAACCGAATGTGCCAGGTGCTGCCAAAGCAGCRCCCTCAAACAAAAATAAAAAATTAAAAAAAAAAACAACCCAAAAATGCACCTTATGAGAAACTGTAATTATGCTCTCTAATTTTTCATAAATAGACAAAAATCATTGTCAGCAATTTTTTAAATAGATGGACATATGGCCGGGAAAAAATAATAATGCCATACAACATGGATATAAATTGTCCATTTCTTGCTGTACAAATAATAGAAACAAGTTTGGCAGGCTTTTTTTGTTGGTTTTTTATACACATCTCCCTTCTATGTATAACTAAAAAATGTGCTACAATTAATATAAAATGCTTTTACTATAAAGTAAACTACTAATTTCTTTCACAAAAAAATCTTAAAGATGTCTTTAGCACAGCTCTAAAACACTTAGTAAACTACTTACAACTATCCAACAAATTATATTTTCATGATCTCTTTCACATTTGTCCTCTCGTAGTTTGCCTTCTGCTCTCTCCCCCCACCTACCTAGCAATAGTTTTTATTTATTTTTTGTAATTTTTTTTT
>NW_026623834.1:359159-385602 GCF_030028575.1 Malurus melanocephalus | reverse complement strand
AAAAAGAAAACTGCTCTTAGAGCCTGGAAACGAAGCCAGCGCCGAGGTGCGGTGGCAGCCGCGCCGCCCGTCCGACCCGCTCGTGCCTCCCGCGTGGGCTGTAGGGCTGAGCCTCTCAAGTGTCCTTCGTCTGAGCCTCCTCCCAGAGGGATGCTGAGCCTTAGGTGAGGTAGAGTGCCTTGTCCCTTGGCAGCATGCTGTAAGAGAAAGCACAGCAAAGGGGATGAGATGGGTGGGAAGGGGATGGTGAGGAGCTGGCAAGGTGGTTTGTGCTGTGTCGCGGCTCTCAGGGCACAAAACACGGAATGTCTGCACAGAGGGACCAGAGCAATCACTGAGGGTGGAAAAGAGGGACCAGACCAACTGCTGAGGTTGGAAAAGCCCTCTAAAATGGAGTCCAACTGATGCCTTAGGATTTTTTGTTTCTATATTTTCGTGCATCTGTATTCTTGTASTTCTCTAGTACAGCACTAGAACTCCTGTTCTCTCATCTTTAGACAAAACAATTCCTCTCTGAGCCTGAATCCAAGGACACCTCGCTGCCTCAGAGCTCCAAAATATGGAAACAACAGAGAATTGGGGGGAGCAAGCTTGGGGTGGGTGACATCATGACCCGAAGATCATTGCCTTAAGATCATTGTAGAATTAAGACCCAATATGTTAATAAGGCAGAACTTATAAAAGGTGAAGGTCTCGTGACTTGGGGTCCATTTTGGGTGSAGCCTCAGGAGGAGGCTTTGTCTGCCCTCATGTACCAGYAGGCCTGTTAGGCCTGGATTAAAGTTATCTATTCTYATTCTCTTAAGTTGGTCTGGCCTCTGTTTCAGGTGAGCYTGATTTTTAGGCAGCATAACCATCCTCCCAGCATTTGGCCTAACCACGTCCTCAAGTGTCACATCCACTCGGCTTTTAAATGCCCCCCTCCCAGAATGGTGGTGCCACCACCACCCTGGGCATCTCTTCCAATGTTTGACCACTCCTTCCATGATGACTTTTTTCCCAAATACCCAACCTAAACCTCCCCTGGTGCAACTTGGGGCTGTTCCGTCTTGCCCTGTCCCTCATTACCTGGGAGCAGAGGTACAGGGCTACATCCTCCTTCACCCTGACCTAACCCTAACCCTTGGAGTAACCCYATCCCTACCCTAACTTTCAGTCTGTACTTGTAGAGAGTGATAAAGTCTCCCTAAGAGTAAGAGATCAGCACAATTTTTATTTCTTCCTCAATTTCAACTCTAAGGGTGACAACACAAATCTCTTCCTGTGGCCCAATTGTTGYGTTTGCTGAGGTGACAGGGCAGGGCCAGCTCTGTCCCTGCAGATCCCACCTGGAGAATGCTGGAATGCTCTGCCCTGGGATCAGCCCTGGGACCAGCACCCACTGCTTCAGCACATGCTGTCCTGAGGCTGAGCTATGGAGGTTCAGAGCTGCTTTGGGATAAAATCTACTCATTCTGATACTGCATTAGGACAGTCTAAAGAGGGAATCTAAATGCTCTTTTTTCAGGATGTAGTAGGGAGAGAAGTGATTGAGGTCCCTCTCCCCTGGCTGGTGATCGATGGAGGTTTTGCTGTGCAATCCAGGACTTTTCATGGGGTTTATCACCTGCACAGACATCATAGGAATATCACCGGCTCCATAAAGACATCCTGGCCTTAAAATGTGGTGAAGAACATTACAGAGTCTTGGGAGGTTCTGCTGTGGGTGTGTTTGTGATGGAAGAACAGGGAAGGGGCAGACAGCAGGGCAGGGCTGTTGTTGACAGAGCTGTCTTCTGACAGAGTCGAGAGCCCACCCTTTGCTAATCTCCACATTTTATAATCTGCATTTAAAATGCACGGTCTTCCCTCCTGCACTCAGGAAAGATTTAATGCTACTGARCAGCAGTGAGGTATTCCACTCCTAAAACTCCATTAATTTTACACAACACGCTACAGAACATTTCCAGTTCATTATGAAGTATTACCATAAATAATTGAATCCAAACTAAGTGCAGTTGTGACGGGTTATCTTTGCCTTTTTATAGTGTTTGCTCATTTARCTCCTGATTTGGAGAATACCTCTCTTTTGAGAGGATAATTTCATCTCTGGAAGGAATTAAGGAGGTTATAAATGTCTAGATCTGGTGGCTGTACATGGTTTTTTGTGCCTGGACAGGGTGTAATGGACAGTGTCCCATCTTTTAGCTCAGAGGAGAGAGAAGAGGAGAGAAAAGTTGCTAAAAAGAACCAAATCCATGCCTTGCAAGTGAGAGGAAGGACATGGAAAGATGAACCCAGTTCAGTGTTACCCCAAAAATGCCTAAATGTGAGGGAACAAAGGTAAATCATAGAATGTCTTAGGATGGAAAGGACACRGGAGATGTAATCAGAACACAAGGCAGAAAAAGCCAGTGAGGTGCTTTGAAGAATTAAGATTTAATTAAGGAATTAAGACAGATGTGATTGTAAACCAAACTGCACCTCTGACAGAGGGGAGGCAGCTCCCTGGCAGAAAATCACCGTGGAACAGAGGAATTCAGAACCAGGCACTGAATCAGGGAGACAGGGGACTGGGAAAGGAGTTTGTGAGGTGGTGGCAAAAAARCACTGAAACGGTGTGCTGCAGCTGYTTRTGGGAAGTGAGAGCCAAACACTGAGCAGGAGATGAGAAATGCTCCCCAAGTCTTTGCTCACAAACTAGGACAGCTTGGGCTTCAGCCCAGAAAGAGCCAGGGAGACTGGATGGAAGTCAGTAAGCAAAAAGTCATTAAGAACARGGAGAGCAAGAGCTAAGAAACATTTAAAACTCTCTCTGCAGCATGGCTGAGWTATGAATTAAGGAGTGCCAGCTCACAGGATCCCAGAATTTGCAGGGCAGGAGGGAAGAATTTTCATTYGATGGCATTTTAACTAYCATGGATAAGCTGGGAAACAAAAATCCCTTAGAGCAGTTCCCTTATTAGATTGAGAAGGACAGAGAGAAAGTTGTCAGTTTTCCAGAAATTATCTGGATGACAAACATGAAGGAAAACAAGGCTTGGGAGRATTTACCCCAGCTCACCCAGTGCCAGTTTCTGTTGGAAGCTAAAGAAATATCGAGGTTAGACACAGAATAAAAATCATAACCCAACTGTGTGCTGGGGAGATTGGGACCATCCTCTCTTGCAGGAATCCCTGGCTCCACAGCTGAGTCACATCCCATCAAGGGATAATCCCTTTCCTTTCCAGCCAGGTTTGCTCCTCAGAGTGCTGCTTTAATTGCAACTAAGCTGAGGTTATGCACTTCTGAGGTTGAAATGGGCCRTGACATCATCCAGAGACTCAGCAAGTACACCCAGGACAGCACAGGTGAATCAAACCCTACAAGGAATCCCTTTATCACTGCTGTGCCCAATTCTGCTGATGGTTGGACTCACCCAGCTCAGGGTGCTGCTGAGGAGCCCAACAACAGCTTTGAATGTCACTTGGAAATGATACAGAGTGCACTGCAGAGAGCAGCACAGGGAGGAAGATCATGGAATCATGGAGGGGTGTGGGGGGAATGGGCCTGAAAGCTCATCTTGTTCCCTTGGGACACCTTCCACTGTCCCAGGCTGCTCCCAGCCCCGGCCTGGGGCACTTCCAGGGATCCAGGGGCAGCCACAGCTTCTCTGGGCACCCTGTGCCAGGGCCTCCCCACCCTCACAGGGAGCAATTCCCTCCCAAAATCCCATCTAACTCCACCCTCCCTCAGTGGGAAGCCATTCCCCTTATCCCATCATTCCCAGCTCTTGATGAGAAGATCCAGATCATCTCTTTTCCTGGCTTGTGAGCATCCTCGAGCCGCACGGGGCTGCAGCCCTACAGATGTGTGGGATGCTCCAGGTGATGCAGAGGGGAAACTGAGGCTGCAAATCCCAGGGCAGCAGAGGCAGGAGGTGCTGGCACACCAGTTTAAAACAAATGAGAACAATTCAGCTTTGGGCACTGCTGCCAGCACTCCTGTRTCTTCAGTCACAGGAGATGAGCTCCTTCCTCAGCAGACTCTGATATTTTTCAGTGCACCACTCTGTGCAGGACTGATCTCTATCCATCTGAGTTCCCTGCTATAATCTACTCTAATAATTATCTGCAAGTCTCTGCATAATCTGCCTGGTTTTCAATTGGCCTTTTTCTATTTTTCCAGGAAGCTGTGATAAACCCATGAAATYTGATATTTCTGCTGTGACAAAGGCATGAAATGCATGAGCTTTGATCATGAATTGCATGGACCCTCTGCTCGCAGTGTGGTACTCCAGCCAGATGTCCCAGAGCTTGTTTTAGCAACACARAGCTCGCTCCTCACTGCTATGGGAACATTTCACCTTTTTCTGGAGTTCCCTGGGCTTTTCATGGGGACAGAAAAGGCAGTGGGATTCCCAGGCAGTGGGATCTGCAAAGGGACTCAGGTGTTTTCCCTGCTGATCCCTTCAGAAGTGATGCTTGTTTCTATGATGTTCATTCCTGGGATCTGCCCAGCTTCTCTGGAAATTAGGATCCATGTGCCACAATCCTCCCTTTGCCCACAGCACATGAAGTGACTTTCATAATCATATCCCATCACGTTCCTTCTTTCAGGCTCTCTGCAGAGACCTCAGGAAGGAGCATGCAAAGGTCAGCCCTGTCCCTGTCCCTGAGCCCTGTTGGGATATTCTAATGGGATCAGACCAGCCCAGTATTTATTCCCTAAGCSCYGTCCAGCCTGGCCTTGGGCACTGCCAGGGATCCAGGGGCAGCCACAGCTTCTCTGGGCACCCTGTGCCRGGGSCTCCCCACCCTCACAGGACAGAATTTCTTCCTCACGTATAATCTAAATTTGTTTTAAATCTCTTCATGTCCACTGAAGATTTACCCATGATTTTTAAGCCACCTGCTTCCACAGCATCACCTCAGTGTGCCTGTGGAGATGARGAAGCCTTGAAGTTCCCTGACCATAACTGGCTGTACATTTTTAGGGCATTTTAGGGCTGTTATTCGGTTTCCCAGCCCAGATGTGCACTGGCAATGAGCTGTTTTGTTACTGGCCTGCAGTGGTTGACCCCACACTCCCTGCTGGGGTAGTCGCTGTCCCACTCAGTGCTTCCTGGAGGGTTTGATGCGCCAGGAGAACGGGGTCCAACACTGTTCTGAAACTCAGACGAAATATGGGAGAAGTCCTGCGGGGAGGAGAGGAAAAGGGGGGTTACAGGAGCATACAGAGCAGGAGAACACATTTAATAATAGTGCATAATCACATTCATATGGTTTGTCCCCAAAATCTGTGAGTGCAGAGCACAGGAGGAGCCCCGGGGACAGAGGGGGGTCCAAGCCCTGACCACGGTGTCAGTGCAGCAGCATTTCACATCCCTTTTCCCTGCTCCTTTTGTCAGGACCTTCCTCCTGGGGGGTGGGAATGGCTGTGGAGGGCACAGCCACAAAAGCCTTTGGGATTTTTGCAGCCTGGCCACCAAAGCCACTGTCTCACTTTTGGTGCAGCTCAGCTCCCTGTGCAGTGTTGGGTTACCCATCCCAGCATTCAGGAACAGGGGACATCCCCACAATCAACTGTCCCCATGAGCTGTCACCACTGGCAATTCAGCAAGGACACTCTGGGGCTGCTTCAGCTGAAGGCTGATCAATTTTTCTAATTTTTTAGTGTGGGTTTGAAGAAATTTATATACATTATGGAATGTATATAAACCAGAATCATGGTAGTTACCTGACCAAGAACACGATTTTTTTTTTCCGAAATGGCCAAATTAGGGCAATGTGGGGCGTATTTTTTATTTTTATATTTTATTCACAGGTTTATGTGGAATGAAGTTTCACAAAATGTTGCCTTCAGCAACAGCTCCTACCCCAATGACAGTGACTGTGAGGATGCCCTATAATGCTCTTTTCTGGACATAAGCCATCACCAAATTACTACTACTTTCTGTAGTGCACAGCTACAGCCTGGAGAAGTCATAGGATCACTGAGGTTGGAAAAGACTTCCAAGATCRAGTCCCACCATTCTCCCAGCCCTGCCAAGCCCACCACTGACCCATGTCCCCAAGTGCCACATCCACGTGTTTTTTGAACACTTCCAGGGATGGGGACTCCACCACTTCTCCAGGCARCTGTTCYAGTGCCTGATCACCCTTTCAATGAARWATTTTCCCAATATCCAATCTTAACAACTTCTGGGGCAACTTGAGGCCATTCCTTCTTGTGTTGTCCCTGTTCCCTGGGAGCAGAGCCYRACCTGTCAGGGAGTTGTGCAGAGCCACAAGGTCRCCCTGATYCYATTTTCTCCAGGCKGAGCCCTTTCCCAGCTCCCTCAGCCTCTCCTGGGGCTCCAGACCCTTCCCTGGGAAAACCCTCTAGGTGACACCCCCAACCCAAGAGACCCCAGAGCACTGACCTGCTGTCCGGGCGGCGAGGCGTTGATGGGGGGCTGTACCTGTAGTGCCATGGGGGGGGACAGGAGGGGCTGCTGGGGGACCTGCTGCATGCTGAGGGGCTGGCTGAGGAGCGAGCTCTGCGGGTGGTGCAAGGACAGCTGCTGGTGGAGCGGGGGGCTGATCTGGAAGGAGGGCGGGGGGGAGGCACTGATGCTGGGCAGCAGGGGCTTGGCGGGCAGGCTCCGCGACAGCCCGGCGTGCGGGTGCCCACGATAGCTCTGCAGCTCCGACGGCGACAGGAAGGAGCCCAGGCCGGGGTAGGGCGAGGAGGCCTGCGGGGGCATGGGGTACATGGGCTGCTTGGGGGGGATCATCTTGGAAGGGGCGCTGCTCGGGGCGYTTTTCGTCTCGCCCTGCTCGGCGGAGCTCTGCGAGGAAACAGAGGGGAAGGCGGTGAGGAGGGAGAAGAGGAAATGTCCATTTGTGTCTTGGGATGTCCAGCTGAGCTCCCCAGACCCCACGGATCCTGTTCCTCTCCCACCCCCCAGCACATGAACTCTCAGCTCCCCAGACCCCATGGTTCCTGCTCCTCTCCCATTTCCCAGCACATGAACTCCCACCTCCCCAAACCTCACTGATCCTGCTCCTCTCCCACCTCCCAGCACATGAACTCCCACCTCCCCAGACCCCACAGATTTTGCTCATCTCCTATTTCCCAGTACATGAACTCGCAGCTCCCCAGACCCCGTGGATCCTGCTCTTCTCCCATGTCCCAGCACATGAACTCCCACCTCCCCAGACCCCATGGTTCCTGCTCCTCTCCCACCTCCCAGCACATTAACTCCACAGGGTGCAGCACCCATGTGTGGAAAAGTGAATAATTCAAACCCAATAACTGAACTGTGCCTTTGGAGAGCCTGGAGCGCCAGAGGGAAGGGACCAGTGCAAACTGCCCACCAGCAGCTCTCTGCTTTGGGTGGGTGACAAATCCCTCCAGCTTCCAGCAGGGAACAAATGGATCCATGGACCCTCTGCTTTCCCCATCCTGTGCATTCCTGCAGCCTGATAATGCATGGGACAATGGTGGCATTGTTTTGGCCGGGAGAAGGCCAAGAGGAAGTTTTCTGGGTTGGACAGTGAGGGTTTTGTCCTGTGATGGGCTCTGTAATGATGCTCCTGATCGTTTCTCACCCAGCAGCCAGGACCACACTGTGCTGCTTTACTCAAAATGAAGTTTTGCAAAGAGCAGCTGGAGAAATTGGGAAAAAAAGCGAAGCCTCCACACCTTCCATGACTYCTGCCCCACAGTGCTGCAGGGCACGTTCAGGGCAAGACCCTCAGGGGTTTTCAGAGGAACCAACAAGAGTTTTAAATCCCCCAAAAAGGGTTTTTCCAACTCCCTTTTTCTGTCCTTGCTGGTGTTCTGTTGGCAGCTACCAATCTACACAGAGGCTTTGAGCCTTCCCAGCTCACCATCACCACACATATCCTGCAGATGATCAGGGATTTGAGATCACATTATTTCCCAAGGCAGCTGAATGTGATGATGAAGCACTGAGGATGTGGTGTAGTACCAAAGAGAAGCTTTGAAGGGAAACTTCTCACTATCCAAGGGCAGCATCAGCCCTGAGACAAGAAGGGCTCCACAGAAGTCACCCCAAATTCACAGGCAGCTGTGCCCACTCTCTGGAGGTGTGGAGAAAGGAAAGCTGAGAGGTCTCCATGGGGCATCCATCCTGGGATGGGCAGGCACTTGGCCCATCACTGCCCCCACTGTGGCCTGGCAGCACTGGGAGCTCCTGAATGAGCCTGAAATGCCCTGAAATGTCACTCTTAGGCACTGGAGGGGYTCTCTGGGTCTGGCCTGGCTGTGGTGTGTTAAGGACATACGTGGTCACATCTCATCAACACAGTTATGGGTCTTACTCCACAAAACTCCCTAAAAACTTAAAAAAAATCCMTAAAAATTTGCTCTAGGCTGAGCATGCACAGGAGAAGCAACACCCAGGGTCCTGAGCAGCTGGGACAGCCCAAGGGTGTGGAGCAGGGCACAGCAGGATGCTGGCACCAGTGAGCCCAGTACTGGTGTCACCTTCCCCTGRGCCTGTCCCTGAGGTCACCTTGTCCTCCTGCCCCTGCTTGCTGCACTCACAGCAGGTGAGGAACAGCCCCTGGCAGAGGGGACAGGCAGCAGGGACCCTTCACCCCACACAGGGACACTGACAGACCTGCCCTGCTGCTGACCCCATCCAGAGGGGGTTTCATTGCGGGTGCTGAAGGCAGACACAGCCCAGCTCTTACCCTAACCCGCTGCACAGCCCCTCTTCCAGCTCCTTGGGAAGCTTTTAATGCTGATATCAGTTCTGATATCACAATTACACAGCATTTCCTACAATCTTSCCCCTCTCTGGAGGCTCCTGTGAGYGTGGCCATACCTTGGAGACGAGGCTGGCCCGGTACGCAGCCAGGGCTTTCAGRTACTCCTTCTTGGCAGCTTCTGTTTTCCTCTTGTATGCCTGCAAGGACCAAGGAATGGATAATCATTAACAGACTGGGACAGGGGGCTTGGCTGCACCTCACCTGCTCAGTGGGACCCCCCTTCACTGGACCTGTGTGCAAGAAAAACTCATTTCTGCTGCAGAGGAATTTATCCCAAATCAAGGAAATAAACTCCTGGATTGGGGCACGCTGGGACTTTTGGAGGAATCTCTGGTCAGAGTGTCTGTGTGTTCAGACASGTATTTATAAGAGACACAGCTTGATTTTATAAGCTGAACTCAGTGAATCCCTTCCCAACAGAAAGCAGAGTAAAGAGAGATCCAGGACCTTGGAAGAACAAAACAAAAGCCAAAATCCTCAGATGACAGGACAGCCTTTAAAGTCCCTTCCCACTCAATCCATCCATGATTCTGTGATGATGATGACTAGCTCAGAAACAGGTGAAGCAGTCAGAATTCCTAAACCACTCATTTCTTTTCTTGTCTTTCCCATTATTAAACCTTCAGAGCTCAAAACTCCAGCTCCTCTCTGCAGTCTGGACAGCTGGGAACTGCTTTCTCATCTTATACAAGCTGAGATTTTTGCCTCMTCTCATGACTTGGAGAGCTCGAGCTTGCAGGGAAGCAGCAAGTGCCAGGAGAGTTCGCTTTGCTAAGAAAAGAAATAGTAAAACTTTTCAAGAGTGCACTATGGTTTATTCTTCCATATTTTCCCATARGGAGTGATGCCTCTTGATCCTGTCWGTGCTGTTCCTCTTCYTGCCCAAAGCCTGGTCCTCCMTATCAAGGTRAAGACCTCCAACAAAACAATGGTGTGACCCAGCCTTGTCCCAGCAGTGATTCCCCGTGGGGTCACACAGATCAAACTAAGTGAGAGGAGTATTTTAAAACAGAATAAAAAGAGGATAAAGGCAGAAACTCCCAGGAAAAATACCCACCAACCCTCTTCTCCACTGGAAACTCAAAGCCTTCCTCAAGCGATGCATTGAAAGTGGATTCCAATTAGAGAAGATTTGCATGTATTTAATTCAGCTTTAAAACTGACAACAGCTTCCAGCACTTGAATGCTGAAACCTTGTGGGCACATTCTCTGTCCAGGCTGATTKAGGTTGGGTATTAGGAAAAATTTCTTCATGGAAAGGGTTGTCCAGCTCTGRAACAGGTTGCCCAGGGAGGTGATGCAGTCACCATCCCTGGAGGTGTTTAAGGGACATGTGATGTGACACTTGGGGACACGGTGACCTTGGCAGTGCTGTGATGACAGCTGGACTGGATGATCCTAAAGGTATTTTCCAACCAAAACAATTCCACAATTCTATGGTTTAGCTCAATTCCCCTGCAAACTTCCATGGCCATGGCAGCACCCCAGACTCCCTCCCAACACTTGACCTCYGAAGGGAAAGTGACCTTGCAGCAGTTAAGCTGAATGTGAGTTTAGAATCAGCATGGATAAATTCCATTAAAAACGGATTGAAAGCCTTATTTTCATTGCTAAATCACAGTGAGCCCTGTAATGAAACGTTTTGACTTGACGCACTGGAGGTCTCAGACAGCAATTTTCTGAAATGGAGCATTTCCCTAAGTTTGTCTTTGGCTTTATGGTATTCAGGAAATATTACATGTGCTCCATTCAGAACAGAATTACTTTTCAAAATGTCAGCCTGAAGAAGAGTTTGCCTGTGAAAAGCAACTATTTCTTCAAACTGTATCAGCTCCCTTAATAAAAGCTATTACCTTTCTCTACAATCTCCACATCTTTTATTACAGAATCAAAGAACAGTTTGTGCTGGAAAGGACCTTAAAGCTCTTCCAGTTCCAGCTCCCTGCTGTGTTGGGAATACCTTCCACTGGGCCAGGTTTGTGACCATCACAGCACCAGAGAATTTGTTGTACACACCTGCTGGATGCTCCTTTTTGTTTTTTTTAAATCTGGCATGGTGGGAAATCAAAGTATTCAGAGCTATGCAGAGACAAATTCAATTATCAGCAAGAGTCGCCTGGAGAAAAATCTGCAATTTCTGAACAGTGAGAGGGCAGGTAAATGAGACTTCCTAAATCTAAATGCAAATAATCAATAACCAATAAAGTTTGTACCTATCTTCACCCCCATCACTTGCTTTTCCTGCTAAATCCCCTTTTTTATGCTGTCCTTCACCTGTCCTTGTGTTTTTTAGAGCATGTGGATCTCTGTCACATTGGGATGTGCTGCCAGGTGGGGTCTGGTCCAGCAGGACTAGGAAGGGGCAGCCAAGAGTCACATTCTGCTGAAGGCAGAGGGGAATTTCTCTGAGCAGGAGCCTCTGTGCTCCTTGRGCCAGCCCTGGCTCAAGCCTGGCCACAAGCAGGGCCACCAAGCAGGGTGATGGCATCAGCCCAGACGTTGCGCTCCCCGATGCTCCTCTGGTGAGCTGGAAGCTCTGGAAGATTCCTGGTGGCTTCTCTTAAAATCAGAGAATGATTTGGGTTGGAGGAACCTTAAAGCTCATCCCATCCCACTCCTGCCATGGCAGGGACACCTCCCACTGTCCCAGGCTGCTCCAAACTCTGATGTCCAGCCTGGCCTTGGGCACTGCCAGGGATCCAGGGGCAGCCACAGCTTCTCTGGGCACCCTGTGCCAGGGCCTCACCAATCTGATTGTATTGAACCATTCCCAAGKGTGTCCTGTTGGGAATTTTGCACTCCTGCCCTGTCCACAGCACCTTTCTGCACCCACACAGTGCTCCATGATGGACACCGAGCTGTCTGTCCCTGGGGAATCACCACGCTGACGTGGGATCCCAACAAAACTCCTCACAAATCCTCTGTGTAAAGGCAGCTCTAGTGCAGCATTTATAACCTTTAAAACTTTAATTTAAACATTGACAAAACCACATTACTTTCTAATTAAATCCCATTTTCTCCCAGGGATTTTAATTTTGAAGCAATTTATCAGATTTAAGGATCCTCAAAACATTTTGCATGTTTTTCTTCCTAACCTGCCGTGCCCACTGATTTATTTTCCCTTATTCATTAGCAGGAGGATTCATTAGTCATTAAGTGAGTGGGTGGGTCGGGGAGGGGAGGGGGAAGGGAGGAAGCCAAAACGGTTAGCGATTATGAAAACAAAAAATCCGAGCTGTAAGAAGCATATGTTGGGATCGTAATCCTGACACCTCTGTGTCTCAGCAAAGCAGCCGGTAATTGTRCCGTAATGAAATGTTCTTGTTTGATAACCAGTTAATTAGAGAAGACAATTATCGCCAACCCCGCTGACGCCCACGAGCGACTCCGCGTCGCGCAGCACTGAGTGACAGCCGGAGCTGTTACCGTAACCTCCGCGTCCCACCCCTCCTGGTCCTGCTTCCTGAGCCTGGGCAATGATGGGGACAACCCAAACTCTCCCCAAAATAATCGAGGGGTGCACTGATCCCGAGTGGGACGATCGCTGCTGCAATCCCAGGTGGAGTTTGGGTTGTTTTGTTTCAAAAAAGAAGTAGAGGAAAGATGCGAAGTGAAGGAAAGGTCTCCAGGAGGGAAGCTGGGAGGGAAGACCAAGAGGGACCACAGCGATGCAGGGAAGGAGGCACGGAGAGATCCTCTTCTTGTAGGAGAAGAGGCGAAATAGGCTTAAATTGTACCAAGGGAAATGTTGGGTAAGCACTGGGAGGCCTCGGGAACAGGAAGGATAATTAAGCACGGGAAGACATTGCCTGGAGAGATGTGTAATCTCCACCAGCGAGGGTTTAAGAACAGATTAGGAACACATCCATCAGCAATGGCTTAAGTGGAGATGATCCTGACTTCAGGCAGCAGTATGGTCTGGTTGACCTCTTAAGTCGCTCTTTGCCCTCCTTTCTATGATTCCATGACTGGGTTTTTTCCTCCTCCCAAATATGCAAATTTGGGTTTTATTCCRCTTGTAAATCTGCAGGGTTTTTCTTGTAACTATTATACACTTTCCTGCCAGATATGTCTTGAGATCACCATAGCTTACGGCTAATTCACAAGATGACTCAAAGCATGTCCTCCCTGCCACATTCACCCTTCTYTCCACACAGAGGAAAGGCAAATAGGGAACATGGACACATTATCCTTATTCCTTCCCAGCTCCTCCCCACCTCCTCAAGCCCCCCTCTGTATCCCTTTCTTGGGCAAGGCTTATTGTGCCCCTCCCACCATAAAAACCAACTAACTCAACCCACAGAATGAACCCTGTGGTCTGATTGTGAGCCTTGAGGTCAGCASCCCTGGGGATATCTGCCAGACAGACCCTGACTAGGAGAATGATTTCCTTCAGGAGAGTTCCTGCTTTATCCTGGTGGAGACACGGTGCTGTGAAGGAATTCCTCTGGAGAATGAATAGAACAGCCTGAAATGAAGCAGGAATGWCCACGGGTTAAAGCATCCTGGAAGGTTCCTGCTCTCCACTGCCTCGACTCCATGGGGTGTAAGTCATCCATGGCTCYGTGTGAGGGCACAGGCGTGTTCCCAGGACACACCACTGAAGATTCTGAAGGGAGCAGGAGGGTGGCAAATCCAAACCCTGACCTCCAATGAAAACCACACAACATTCACCTCCCAAACATCTGATCTTGTTCTCCAAGAAGAAAAATAACTCTTGTGGARTTATTATAACTCTTGGATCATGTCAAGAGCAGTTCTGACCCTTCACATCCTCCYCATCAATACCCTGCTCTCCTCCAGACCTCTCCTGAAACCATTTTTTTTGGGATCAGTGCTTTGATCCCTCTCTGGTGTGTGGCTTTCCTCGATGCCCAGAAGATGCTGAAACCTCTTTCCAGGCCAGGGCAACTGCTTGGAGCCTTCCAGCCCCTCGCTGCCAGGGCTTTGGGGCTGCAGGAGGAAACTTCATCCTGTGATAGCTCCAGKGCTGCCAGCTGGGTACAAAGCTGGGATTGGGCACTTTGTAGCATGGCTGATCCCATGGAATCCGTCCCCTGTGAAGTCTGTTCCATAAATCAACTTTACAGCAGGCCTGAGATGCCTCTGCTCACCCACAGATACTGCAGTGTCCTGTCACCAGCTGATGGATCAGGTTCAGGGAGCAGATGGATCTGATTAAATGGGTGATCTGGTACTTTCTGCTGACCAGGCAATTTTTCTGCTGGGTAATTTACCCCTGGAGTGTGGCTTTATCCCTGGAGCTGTGTTGTTCTCCAGGCTGTGAGTTTGTGTGGGAAAATCCCATTTGCATTTGGCCGTGGAATCAACTCAGCATAAGTGAACTGGTCCTGGTGAAGCATGAGTGAAAACTCATCTCTGGTACCTTTGTGTCCCCAGAYTCAAAATCTCAACTGCAAATGCTGGTTTTGCCCAATCTCTGCTCATTTGGGATGGGAAGCACTGGGTTAGCCTGGGGTTCACTCAGCAGAATTCTCAGGAGTTCCTTGATTCTGCTGCTCTTCCCAAGGTCTAGGGAAACACCAGCCCAGAGCTTTGGCTTTGTGGCTGTATCTGCTGTTGAAAAGAAGCTGGTTCCAGAGACTTCTGCAGCTGGCACCTTGGCACTGATCCCTGTGCTCTCCATCACTGCCTGGCTCCAATCCAGCCTCCTCTTCACCAAAWTACARCRGGGAGCAGGGAGGTGCTCAGAGAGRGAATAATTAAAAAAGGCAGAGGAGAGCAAATCCCCCCAGTGACTTCTGTGGAGAGTCTCCAGGGTTATCACCCCCAGGAAACCCTGCTGAGGGACGACAGCCACCAGGGCTGGTGTCACCTGCTCCTGAGCAGATCTGACCCATGGTGGCCYTGTGGAAGCAGAGGAGGGGGCTGTGGGTGGCACAGACCGGGACCAGGCTGCCGGGGAAAATCCTCCCAGGAAATTAGCAGAGTTTGCTCCAATCTCGTGCTGAAATTCTTCTAATTTCTGTCAAATCAGGCAGCCCTCTTCAACCTTGCTGGGGAACTCTGCTTGAGATCTGCTAATGGAAAAAACTCCCACCGAGGCACGGGATTGTGGAGCTGGGACCCGGAGCTGCAGGCGCATTGCTGTGACAGGTACCCCATCGGATGCTAATGGCTGAATTAGCATTTCACTCTGCAGCAAAGTGGAAGCTATCTCTACAGGAACAGCTGCTAAACTATTTGCAAAGTTCAAAGAGGATGTATTAATTTTTATTTTTTTTTTCCCCGAGTCACATTCTTCAGATTCCYGTGTAAGCTCCTTAGGAAGGGCCACGCCAGCTGTTGAAGAATGAAGATTACAACGTCCTGCCAACGCAGAGCTGCGGATATTTAAAGTATTGTTGTTTACTGCTGTTCTACAGCCACACTGGAAGGGGTTAAAATGGGGAAGAAAACGGTGCTTTGCCGAACAGGTGTCCTTGAGCGGTACCCAAGGACACGGAGATTGCTAATCCTGTATTCCACAGCATGATCAAATCACCAGGCAACAGATATAAATAAAAAAAGGCAGGAAATAAGGAAATTTAGATACAAGTGTGTCAGAGGGAAAATGAAGATTCATTGTGAAGAGGCTCAGAAGAGAAGAAGAAGAAGGAACAAAATGACAAAGCCACAAATGATAAACCAGTAAGAACAAAAGAAAAGGGGGAGAAAAAAAAAGCCTCTCTGTGAAATGCATGTCTGTGACAGCAGCAGCCAAATCAAAGATGCTCCTAGATTATATGGTTTCTTGCATAATATGCATTCTGGTTCCCTCTCTGTGTTTGTCTTTCAGCTGGTGCACAGGGAAAAAAAAAMCATATCTGAAATGGGACGTGAGCAACCTTTATTTTCCTTGTTTCATCAGGAGGAGAAAGCAAATTTGCTTTGTGGGAGCAGCAGCACCTGCTCAATGGCAAATAAATAGCTGCAGCTTTGATATTACAGTGCATATAATCATTAGCAGCACAAATGGCAGAGGATTAACCCTCTGTGTGCTGGCCAGGGATACCTGGCAAAGGGGTGGCATCTCACTGCTGCTGGCARGAATGCTCCAGGAGGTGTCTGGAGAGGGGCTGGGGCTCTGGAGAAGGGCACAGGACCACCCTTCCCAGCCCTTTGGCACAGGGGCCACCCCACCTCTGTGCACCCCCTGTGTGCGGGAGGGATGRATGGACAYGGGGCAGGCACAGCAGGAACGTGTCAGGGCTGTGGTGGAGAATCACAAAATGCCCTGGGTTTATGGACCAGCTGCCCTTAAACTCCACAGCCAGGACTGGGGACACCCTGGGCCCACTGGAAGGTACTTAATAAGGTTTGCAAACCTCATCTGAAGCAGAAACTCCAGCGATGTAAAACAACTGCTCAGTAATTGTGTGGGCTGGGGTCTGCACCTCTGGAGTTCCCAGTGTGGGACCGGCCCCAGAGCAGACCCTACAGCCTCAAACCCACCCTTTCTCACACCAGGAAGAGGGGAAGCGCTCTTTAACTAAAACTTTGGTCATAACTGAGCCAAAACACCCAGATTTGGCTTTTGATTGCCTGCTGTGCCATCTCTGTGCTGGCTTTCCCMCAGGCTGTGCTCTGCACTGCTTTCTGCCACGAGGACATGAAGCCACTGGTGTCAACAATGCTAAGATCCGTGTCCCTGATGAAACACTGCCCTTTCCCAGCTTTCCTGCCCTTCCCAGAGCACTGCCTGCTGATGGGCTGACCCACAGTCTGGACTCCCAGGTCACAGCAGGATTTTGCCACTGATGCCTGGCTGTGCTGCTCAATCCCCATCCCCTCTCCAGATGTGCAAGGAGAGCACTTGGAATCCCTGTTTTCCTTCACTGGGAATGTGTGCACCACATCCTGCAGCCCTGGGCAGGAAACATCTACAGGACAGCCCAGGCACTTGTTTTCACATATTAAATGTGTTTTGTTAACGCTTTTTATAATTTTCTCTTCCTTTTTCCCTTTCCATTGCATCGCCTCACGAATCTAAAAAAAAACCCTTTCACCAGGGATGCTGGCAGAGGAAAGCAAACAGGGGCTAAATAAACCTTCCTYCAGCCAGACGCTTCCAGAGTGAACGTGCCACATCACACAAACCAGGCACAGCCTCCCAGAGCCAAAGAGAAATCGTGTCCCTCCAGCCAGAGTCCCGGGCAGCRAGGTAACTGTTGTGGGAGAGAAGTATCCAGCCGCAGACAAAGCCAGGAAGTTAATATTTAAGCATTCAGACAAGGAACAAATGACTTAATTAAATCAATTTCAGAGGGAGAAATGGAGCCACTTAGAGAGCGTGTGTAAAGAGACGGCGAGGCTGCTGCGAGCTCATAAAGGAGAAGGAGGAGGGAGAGTTAGCAGGGAAGATAAACGGGGCTGGTTTAATCCCCGCTCTTAATTAAGAGCTGAGCGCTCGCACCGCGCCGAGCCAGCGCTGCCGCTCTCCCGGCCCGAAATGTGCCGGTGTTTGGAAGCAGGGGGAGGAAAGGAGGGCCAGCCTGGGGTGCTGGGAGGGATGAAAGCAGCCGAGAGAAGCGACACAAGGCTTTTCCAAGCTCCTGAACCTCCCACACCCTGCACCGACAGCACAAACGCAGCTCCCGTCCCGCACCYTCCCAGCGCTGGGATCRCCCTCCCGACCTTCCTCCTCTCTTCTGCCGGCACGATCCTCCACCCAAAGAGGAGGAAAGGGAGCAGCAGAAGGGCTTTCATCCTTGAAGGGGCCCTGCTCCTGACCCAGCGTGGGTTGAAATCAAGGCTATTTCCTAGCACAGCTTCCAATTCAATGACTTTTCCCCCTCTCCAGGTGAAGCTGCTCCSAGTGCTGGCCATGGACACCCAAGTGGAGCCTGTTTGGGTCCAGGACACATCACACACGGTGTCAGAGCTCACTCTGCCTGATGAGAAGCCATCCTTGCTCCGGGGAGTGATCCCTGGGGTTCTCTCAGCAGGACACGAGCAATTACAGGCTTTGCTAACTGAGTCAGCAGCAGCCCAACAGGGGAAGCAGAGCCTGGAATTCTCCTGTGAAGCAGGAGGAAAGTGGCTGACAGCTTTGGGGCAGGAGGGTTTCCTCTGTGAGGCCACTTCAGACATCTTGTGAAGCTTTTAAAGCCTGAATGTTGTGTTGGAAGGCGGCAGAGCAGGGAGTTAATAGCGTTTAGCCCGTTGGCTGTCACTCCTTGTAAGTAAATAAGCAAATACSAACCCATCTCCCATGTCAGGCTGTAAAACCCCACGTCAGGGAAAGGCCACTGATGGCTTTGTGGGCTCTGAGCTTATCAAGAATAATTAGTTGTCATAAAAATTTGCTCTTCCCCACGCCATCAACAGCAATTTTGCACAGTGGGCTCTTCAGCTCCTGAAATCAGCCTCTGCTGCTGCATTTCAGCCCCTGGCCATGGCCTGAACATGCCTGGGGAGACGCTCTGCACCATGGAAATGCACATTTCTGAGGAATGAAAAGCTGAAAAAAAAAATAAAACCAAAACATCAGTAACTCACTTGCTTCTGTTCTTCGCCCAAGCTGTCCCACATTGACGCCACGATTTTGGACACGTCCCCGAAGGTGGCGTTGGGGTTTTGCCCTTTGATGGCWGCTTGTGTGTCCCTGAAAAACAGGGCATAGGCTGACACGGGCTTCTGYGGCTCGTTGGGGTCCTTCTTTTTCTTCTTCTTTTGGCTTTTGGGCTTTTTGCCCAGGTCTGTTGAGGGTCTTTTCTCTCCRGTGGCCTGTAAAACCAAGAGAGGAGCCTTAGCAGTCAGCTTGGAATGGTCTGATAAAAATCCCTGCTGCAGCCCCCGAGCCAAGGAGATGAGAGAGGAAATGGGAATTGGAGGGGTCCCAGYGTGGAAAGGGGGGCAGCAGCTCTGGGGGTCTCTGTCCCCCTGRAGCCTCTTGGATCACAAACTGCTGGTGCAGCCTGAGCCTTGGGGCCTCCTCACAGAGCAGCTTGAGTCTGCTGTGTCCCTTTGTCCCTGCTCTGAATCTGGGGCTTTCCAGCCACTCATCCTCCATCACTCTCCCTCCCATCCTCCCCCTGTGCACCACAACTTCACTCACTCCTTGATCTTCTTCTGGGACATCTCCAAATACCTTTCTTCCCAGCTAGATTGCTTTAGCACTCTATGAATTTTCCAAACTTGGCTTTCATACAGTTTTCAATTTCCATCCCAGTAAGGCCCCTTTGCCAGCTGCTCCTGACTTCCCTCACCTCCCCATTCCCAGGGTTGTGAGCACTGACCCAGCAACACCAACATCACTTTAACCATTCCACCAAGGCCATCCAAAATTTGTTTCACACGCCTAACACCTATGTATCCCTACCCAGGAAAAACATCCAGGAACTGAACAATTTTAATTGTACTCATTAAATGCTTTGCATGTGCTGCTCACTCTTTAGAACTGATCCGGGTGCAGCTGGGTGACCAGGAATGGCTGTGTCCMCACTCAGTGTCCAGTGGGTGTTGGAACTGAGGGGAGCAGGACACAGGGAACAGGAGCAGGACTTTGTGGCTGCTCAGAATAAGACACTGCCACTGGGCTGGGAAGTCAAACAGCAAGGCTGAAAACAGGGATGCTTCCAGGGAAGGCAGCATGAAAAGAAGATCCTGTATCAACCTCCCTTGGGATGCCCTGTGCAGTGTGTTAGGAMAGGTTCTTGTGTCCCCAGAGGGTGCTGGCACTGCCCAGGCTCCCCAGGGAATGGTCCCGGCCCCGAGGCTGCCAGAGCTCCAGGAGCGTTTGGACAGCRCTGCCAGGGATGCTCAGGGTGGGGCTGTTGGGGGGTCTGGGCAGGGCTGGGGTTGGGCTGGGTGATCCTGGGGGTCCAACTCATGATATTCGATGCTTTTCTGAATACAGGGGCTGCAGAAGCCTCCATGGGAGGATGTGCAAAGGAAAAGACCCCTGAAAAACACCTGGATACTCATCAAAGCTCTCAGCTGTGGTTAGCGAAAGCTGGCACTGCAGGGATGCACCATCATCCTTATTTTACAGTGAAGGAAAAGCTAAATACAGCAGATGGCAGAGAATAAAAGCAYTGGCTGGATCTCTGCATCCTGGAGGGCAAACAGGGCACCAGCCCCTCCACCTGCAGACCCCGAGCTCAAGGCTCTACCATCAGCTGTGCAGGTTGTTGGATTACTCAGAAAGACACAGCTCTAAACACCAAACTGTGCAAACTGTGCCTCCAGCCATGAKAGATGGATTTGTCAATTTGAGCACGTGCTTGGCAGTGCCAGGATTGAAGATTCCCTTCAGCTGGCACAGGCTGGGCACGGGGAGGAAAGGGCAGCAGTTCCTGCTCTCCGTTCTGCAGCTCTTGACTGGTCATTAATTCCAGCATCAGCGCAGTGACATTTGTCAAACAGACAGTGACCATTAGCGAACGAGCAGAGAGACCAAAAAAATTRCATTTAATTTAAAATTGCCCAATTGGGCTTGAATGGGAGGCCTGGAGGTGAAAGGCCAGCTTATTAGGAGGAAAAAAAGATGCATGCCAGGGCTCTGGCCCATTAAGAAGTGAGATGGTATTTTAACTAACTGTGATCCCATTTGATTCACTGGAGTGCCGTGGGGGACCTGCTCCCACACAGCCACCGACCAAGCCAMGGAGCTGAACAGCAGCAGCACAGCCCCAGCTGGATTTACAGCTCAGGCAGCACCACAGAGCACGTGGGATTTATGGAAAACAGATGCYGCAAGGAGCTGTCCACCCCCAGGAGGGAGCAGAGCACATCAGGATATGGTATTCACGGGGTGTTCCAGGTGGGACACAGCTGGGATGAGACAGCGGCCTGGACCTGGACCTCAGAACAACCTGAGTTCATGGCTAAAGCCAGCCCCAGAGAGCCAGTGCCTCACTGCCCCAGAGCATCTGCASCCCGAGGGTCATCCCCACGGCCACAGGGAGCAGGGAGGCTCTGGCAGGGGGTGAAGAGTATGGCCAACTGTCCATAGTGGTCACTGGGGTGGACCTGCCCTGGACAGGAGCAGAAGGTCCATTGACACCAGATGTGCACTGGGGCAATGATGTGACCCCACAAWCTTGGTGTCTTCTTGTTGAACCCATGAAGAGCTGAGACCTCATGGACACAGTGATTTTAATAACTATGGAGAGTGGCCACTAATCCAGCTGGAATTTGRGCTGTCCCTAGCTCTCCCCACACTATACAGCAGGGAATGCACTGGTGAGGCCCAGAGRTTTCTRAAATTCATAACCKGCCTGGCTCAGAGGACCAGCTGGGMYTGAGAGACCTGCTGGCARCAGACCCATTTCTTTAACGTGTGACCTTCTTGTTCACAAGATTAATTTCTGCTTGTTAGATGTTGCTTTGATGACTTGTTGCAGGAAAGCCCTTAATGGCCACGTGGAAAATGACTGATGGGTGAAGGCAGCAGCTGTGCAGACAGAGAGAGCAAACAGAAACCTGCAGGCCACAACGTGGGTCTGCTGCCTTCCTTGCACTCAGGGTGTCCTCCTACAGCAAACACATCACTGCCACATGTCTGGGGGGCTTACAGGGCAGAAAAATGGGGGGGATTGCCCTAAGGTTTAGGAAAAATTCTATTTTCTGCAAGTTGTCCTCACTTGGACATCTCCAAACTCTTCCTACCCCCATGGGRCATCTCTGGCTCAAGAGAACAGAAGATCCAACCCCAAATCTGTGTGCTCCTCAGGGACCCCTGGATGGCTGAGAGGAAAGGTGGGTGATGCTGGTGGGGGCAGAGAGAGGGAACCTGGTGTGTCACTAAACCAAAACTCATTTTCCCCTGACGTGAAGGATTTCAGCTCCCAGATCATTGCCTGGAGCTTTGTGACTCGGGCATTGGGAGATGGCAAACCATGGGATCCAGCAGCACAACCCATGCCAGTGTCCCTAAGCATGGAATGGCAGGGTTTGAAAAATCCCATCTCTTTTTAACCTTGTGCATCCCTTCTTYTTACAGTTTCACTGCACTGAAGCTKTTTTTGCACCCAYATGTGCACTCTACCCTGAAATCTAAAGTGAAATCTGCCAATGAATGAAAAGCTACAGGATTGATGGGAGTCTGTTTTCTTTGATTTCCATGAAGAGGGAAAGGTTTTGCTCCAGCCCTAACATTTTCCTGGTTTTCCAGCCCCTGCACTGTTTGCTTCTCTGGTAACACATCCAAATCCTGTCACAACAGTCKGTTTTGGTGGGACAAAGTTACAATACCATTGCCTTGGGTCAGCACCTTCCAGGAGAAGGTTTTCCATGAAAGGTTTTAATCAAAGTCCCCAGGGAGACCAGCAATTCACCTGCAGGCATAGAAACACTGCAATTGCTGCTGTTTGCCCTCAGTAAACAACAGCCACAGACTCCTGGAACACAGCACGCTGTGTTTGGCTTGGCTGGTGCATTTGGAAAGAGATGGACAGCAGCCAAGATGTGCCCAGACCCCTAGGAATTCCTTGGATTTGTTGATGCCACGCTCAGGAGCAGTTGTACTGGCTGTAGAGACCTTTTGGGACATTTCTGGCTACTTAAAACAYCTCCTGGGTGAACTAAAATGCAGAAGATTCTTCGTCTTTTAATTCCTGTTTATTTTCCTTAGCAAGCCATGGTCCGCTGAGCTCAGTCAAATCCCACATGATATTTCATTTCCCTGTTTCAGTCTCCTCTACCCACCACCAGAAATCTCATTCTGCTTCAAGCATTTGCAGATCCTTAGCCCTGAACCTTCTTTGCCCATCACGATCACCRTCCCAGGGAATCCTGGAGCCTGATGGACCCGGGAAAACACGGAGAAGAGAAGCAGAGAAGGACAGCTCTGCTCTCCAAACCTGCTGGGTGAGCACCAGCCTGCCCTGACCCTCCTCATCCTAGGGAAAATCTCCCACTAGAAATATAAAAACAAGACCAGAAGTCTGTGGTTTTATTTAGTTTATGAGAAGCACCATCCCGTCTTTCCCCTGTTGAAGCCGGCGCGGCCGCACGTACCTTGTAATGCGACTCGGTCTCCTCTTCCTGAGTGGAGCTGGAGGGAGATGGGGTGGCAGATTTGCTTCCCGGGGGCGAGGGGGAGCCGTGGGTGACCCCGCTGCGGATTCCCATCTGGGAGATGAGCTGGGACTGGCTGAGGGCACCCATGGGGCCGCCCAGCATGCCGGGCCGGTTGAGCAGCGGCACTTGGCGGTTGGACTCGTAGGACGCGGCGTCCGAGTGCACCATCTCCTGGATCTGAGTGAGGGGAGATCACCTTGTCACTAATGAACATGTCACTAATAAAATGTATTTATTTGTTTGTTTAGTAATTTGTTTGTCAAATTGTCCAAGTCCTGTAAGATTGATTTGTTGTTTTAATTGTTTTACACGGCTGGGAAAGTGTTCATGATGCTTCCCCCCCCAAACAAGAGCAGGGCTGAGCACTAKGCACCCATTGCTGTGCCCATGAGCCCCACAGAGAAGTGTTAAATCAGCTTTTTACACAGCTCTCTGTGCCCAGGATGTGCCCCTGCCTGGCTCAGGCACCACCAGTGGCTGGCATCTACCAGGGGGGCTGAAAATAAGTTCATAAATGAGCAATTTTTGGCAAGGACTCCAGGAATGGGAAGGTCCTCCTCGTCCAACCTGGTCTTGGACACTGCCAGGGATCCAGGGGCAGCCACAGCTTCTCTGGGCACCCTGTGCCAGGGCCTCTCCACCCTCATAGGGAAGAAATTCTTCTCAATATCCAACCTAAACCTACCGTTCTATAACTTAAAACCATTCCATGCTTCTTTGGGCATCCTCCACCCTCACAGGGAACAATTCCTTCCCAATATCTCATCCATCCCTGCCCTCTGGCAGTGGGAAGCCATTCCTGGTGTCCTGTCCCTCCATCCCTTGTCCCCAGTCCCTCTCCAGCTCTCCTGGAGCCCCTTTAGACTCTGGAAGGGGCTTTGAGGTCCCTCTGGATCCTTCTCCAGGTGAGCACCCCCAACACCCCCAGCCTGTCCCAGACCAGAGGGGCTCCAGCCCTTGGAGCATCCCCATGGCCTCCTCTGGGCTCATTCCAGCAGGTCCAGCCCCTGTCCACAAAGAAGCAAAAATGAAATGAGACGGGGACAAACCTTGCTGGTTTCTGCACCAAGACCCCATTCCCAGTTTGTACCATTTCCCGTGAAAACCCCATTTTCCCTCAGGATCCATCCTTGCTGATCTGGTAGAGCCTGGCTCCTGCACAGCCTCATCCAGAGGTGGAGTGTGAGGGAGACAAACTCTGCCTGAAACATCTCCCAGACATTTTTCCATTTTGTATTAATCTGAATAATGCAAATGTGAGTTTAAAGACCCGATCCTTATTTATGAACAATCTTCACTCCCAATCAGCCCATTGAGGTGCAATCTCTCGTTACCAGGGGAGCTTTGCCAATCCATCAGCAGCACACACACAGAAGGAAACCCTGGAAAGAACTGGGAGGTCTCCACAGGCTTCAGAGGAAATAAATCCAAATGCAACCACAGATTTGCTGCTGCAGGTCAGGAATCAAGAGCTTTACACCACATCCAATGGAATTTTCTGCTTTCCTTTGGACTTTCCATCAGCAGGGGAGCGGTATCAAGGGAGCAGGTTTTCCTGGATTTGCCCTTTTTCTGTATTAATTGTGAAGAGATTTAACTCACAGGAATTAAATATATTTTTGCATTTCAACAACCTGAGTATGACTGAGGCTGACTTAGGGGCCACAATGAATTGCTACCCTTGGCTTTGGTGGTGTCAAGGAGGCAGCAGGGCTGGCTTTGCTGGGGGAAGTTTTGTGTGCCCTTAAAACCTAATGATGCACCCTTGAAACCTTATTATGCACMCTTGAAACCTTAWTATGTGCCCTTWAAACCTTATTATGTGCCCWTAAAACATTTTTATTGCCTTCCTGCAGAGCTCTGGCCTCTCCTGACCATGGCAGGAGAAACCCTGGTGGTAAAAACATCGAGGATGATGCAGTCATCATGTCCATGGACATCAGGCTTGGGCAGCACAGGAGGCATCAGAGAGGCAATTTTTACATTTAAAACTGAATTTGTGGAAGTCACAGGGATGGCCAGGGTGAAATGGGAAGTGACAGGGATTGTGCAAGGAGGGGACACAGCACCCATCTGCTGAGCAGACAGCCCCTTCCCGAATTTCAGCAAAAACCCATACATTTGTCTTGGGTTTTGTCAGTTTTAATCCAGATCTTTCATGTTCGAGAAGATCTGCCAGCTGCTAAGGAGAAGAATAATTTATTGTCCTTATTTTAAATTTAAATGAAGGGAAAGTTTAGAAGACGGGTGTTGGAGAAATGGGGAAGGCTATGAGATGTGGCTTGGAAAAAATTCTAAAATTTAAAATAGCTTGCTCACGTTTCAGCCACGGCAGCCTCCTGAGGAAACACTGTATTAAGACAATTTTCTTTTGAAACTTTTATTATGWGGCCAATAGACCACAACGGCTCCGTTTATCCATTAAATATGTAATCACACACTTTTTCTTTACAGTGCATGTTATTTATGCATCGGAGCAGAACACGTCCAGGAGTGCAATTATGGATATGGGCCACGTGCTGCAAATGCTACTGAAAATTCACAGAAAAAAAAACAAGAACCTGAGCTTGGCTCAGAGAACCCCATCCAGAATCCTCCTGCTCACATGAACCCTATCAGAGAGCCCTCTCAAATAACAAAAACCCTGCRTTTTTCCTGGAACATCCCTCTCCAAGGATATCCTACCCCAGATGTCTCCTCCCTGAAAGGGACCCCATGAGAAAGATGGGGACAGACTTCTAATCAGGGCCTGTGGTGACAGGACAAGGGAGAAGGGGTTTCAACTAAGAGGGTTGATTTAGGTTAGATTTAAGGTAGAAGATTTTTGCCATGAAGGTGGTAAAACCATGGCACACATTTCCAGAGAAGCTGTGGCTGCCCCTGGATCCCTGGCAGTGCCCAAGGCCAGGCTGGACGGGGCTGGGAGCAGCCTGGGACAGTGGAAGGTGTCCCTGCCATGGCAGGGGTGGGATGGGATGGGCTTTAAAGGTCCCTCTCAACCCAAAGCATTCCACAATTCTGTGAAAAAAAATTGGTTTTAGTTGAATATTGTTGGTTCTTCTCTCCCTCTCCCACATCTCCATCTCTCCTCCCCGCCTGCAGGATGTTCTGCAGAAGGACATGTGCAGCTCCTCACATGCACCCTGTTCCCTAGTGCCTGGACAGGCAGGAACTGCCCCACCATCTGCCACTCACTGCATTTCTCTCCACTTCCCTTTTTAAAATTTTTCAAACGCAATTTTGGAAGCAACATGCCAGGCTGCCACCTCCCTATCGCTCCTGGTGATGGCTCATGGTGTCCCCAGGAGCGCTGGAAAAGCCACTGGTGTTTTGCAGATGTAAAATTTTGGGGTGAAGATRAAGGTGAGTGGTTTGTGTGCAGCACTGGAGCTCCTTAAATAGGATTAAGGGTGAGGGTTGCCCTCATTAAAACAGGGAAAGGGTTATTCTGCTTCCCACCCTGGGATCCTGCAGACACTGAGCTGCTTCAGGGGGCACCCAGAGCAGGTGATACCCCCCAAGAAAGATCCAAGGAAAGAGAGACCCAGGAGCAGGATTTGGAGACACTTCCCTGCAGCAAATGGGTTAATTAGGTGAGTAAATGATGAAGGAATTGTGATCATGGCAAACCAAAGTGAAAGGAGATTGTTGCCTAAAACAAGGCTCACCTGAA
>NW_026623834.1:333547-358964 GCF_030028575.1 Malurus melanocephalus | reverse complement strand
CCCTTTTATAAGTTCTGTCTCATTCACACATTGAGCCTCAATTCCCCAATGACAGCTTCAGATGATGATGTCACCCACCCCAAGCTTGCTCCCCCCAATTCTCTGTTGTTTCCATATTTTGGGGCTCTGAGGCAGCGAGGTGTCCTYGGATTCAGGCTCAGAGAGGAATTGTTTTATCTAAAGGTGGGAGAACAGGAGCTTTAGTGCTGTGCACTGGAGAAGTACAAGAATACAGATACATGAAAATATAGAAACTAAAAATCCTAAGGCATCAGGGTGATGAATGCAGCGTTCCCTGTGTGAAAGCAAGCAGTCTCCTGGTCTGTGTGGAGTGCAGACCCAGCCCTGGGCTCATTGGGGCTGTCCCATGACTTTCCCCTCCCCAAAGCATCCCCACAGAGCCTGCTGGAAGCACACACAGAATTAAATAACCACCCCCAAAATGTGATCAGTTCCTTCCCCAGGAGCAGGGGCTGTGAGAGCCAGGTCAGATCCCATCTCCATCCTGGGAATTCAGCACAAGCAGCTCACCACGAGGTGCTGCAAAAGGCTCAGGATGGGTTTGCAGCCTGTGCTGAAAAGATGTTTTGCATCTCAGAGGAAGCCCAGAGTGCAATGTGATGTAGTCATAGCTAAAGTAATTAAGTGCATCTTACTTTGCAGATTCCCAAAGGCTGTGCTAACTCAAAGACAGCTTCTTWTTCTCCACAATATTTCAATTCTTTTAATGAATATGCATATCAGGCCCATAAAGGCTCCAGCTAATCTGAAGAAGGAGAGAAAAACAGGCTGGCAAACAGCACAGGGTCCACATTCCCTATTTCTGGGGAGAAGGGGAGTTCAGAGAGTGACAAATGCCATGAGGAAGAGCCCAGCTGGGGACTGGGGGGCTCTGCTAACAGAGGTAATATTTCTGATGTGTTGAGTCCAGCTTCAACTGAACAGTTCCCCAAAATTCTAATGTAAATTTTGAATTATGCTGTGCCCTGTGCTGCTCCTTCCAGCTGTATGGGGCACAGCACCAGCCAGCAGAGCTTTGCCAGGGTTTGCCAGCGATGGTTGTGTCTGGAATGACCTCTCCTGCTAAATCCTGATTCCCAACYCAAGCCTTGAGGCAGGTCCTGCTCCTAAAACCCCCTCTGCCTTTGCTTTTCATGGGATTTTCCTCCTCCTCCTCCTCTCACCTTCCTTGGCWATGGCCATGCCCTGAACAAACACCATGTCCTGGTGGCAGAAGCACAAACTCACAGGTTCTGTGTTATTCCCCCGTRGTTCTGTCCTTGGAGCAGTGATGCTCCACGTGCTCCAGCCCTGCTTGGCTGGGCTGCAATCCCAGCTGGGATCCAGGCCAAACCTGTTACCCAGCAGCAGGAAAAGGAGAAATTTGTCTGGRGTTTGCCATAAAACGCTGTCTGACCCCAATGCACTGCATCACCCCGAGCTAAGGAGGGATGTGTGAACGACAGTGAGCAAGAGGAGCAGGAGTGGGCAGGTGGGGTGACCCCACTGAGGGGCATCACCCTGTGTGCCAGGGAGACCAGCACATGGGGAATGCCAGGCTTCCAGGGGACAAGGACCTGCTGGATGAGAGCCTGGACATGACCTGGAATGAGCCCTGGCAGAAACCCCCTATGCTGGGCTGATCCCACAGCGTGGGCAGTGGGACAGGGGACATTCTGCCCCTCTGCCCTGCTCAGGTGAGACCCCACTGCAGAACTGCTCCAGACTTGGGGTTCCCAACATCAGAAGGACCTGGACCTGCTCGAGAGAGCCAGAGGAGGCCATGGAGATGATCCAAGGGCTGCAGCACCTCTGTTACTGAGCCAGGCTGGGAGAGCTGGGGGTGCTCACCTGGAGAAGAAAAGGTTCTGGGGACACCTCAGAGCCCCTTCCAGTGCCTAAAAGGGTTTTAAAGAAAGATGGGGACAGATTTTTTAGCAGGGCCTGTTGGGACAGGGCAAAGGGTGATGGTATTAAACTAAAAGAGGGATGATTGAGGTTAGATATAGGGAAGAAATTATTTATGATGAGGGTGGGGAGGCCCTGGCACAGGGTGCCCAGAGAAGCTGTGGCTGCCCCTGGATCCCTGGCAGTGCCCAAGGCCAGGCTGGAYGGGGCTGGGAGCAGCCTGGGACAGTGGAAGGTGTCCCTGCCCATGGCAGGGGTGGGGTGGGATGGGCTTTAAGGTGCTTCCCAACCCAAACCATTCCATGATTCAGTGACTCTCACCCTTCCCAAGGCGAGCCAACACCGGTGGGCTGAGCTGAGCTGAGCTGAGCTGAGCTGAACTGAGCTGAGCTGAGCTGAGCTGAGCTGAGCTGAGCTGAGCTGAGCTGAACTGAGCTCAGAGCCTTCCTCACCCAGGGACTTCCACCCCAGCCGAGGCAAGCAGCTGCTCCAGGGGCAGCCACCAGGCTCACTGGCAGCACAGCTTCCCTCTCCTTGGGTTTGTTCCCAAGAACAAGCCATTACAATCACAATCAGCCAGGGAGAGGAATTATCTGCTGAACAGCTTTGAAGCAAAGTTTTCCCAGCAGGCTTTTTCTGTATTGAAGTTTCAATGTAAACGCATCGCCACAGCTGAAATGCTTAAAGATGATTTACTTAAAAAAAGAGAGAGAGAGCAGGAGAGAGAGGAGCTGATAAGAAAATATATCCCCAATTACCACCCCTCCTCTTGCCGATTTGTAACTGCTCCTAATAAACTTTCATGGTCTATGTAAAATGCTTTAGTGCGGTGACAAATTTCTGCTGGAATTTGAGATGTCTTGTTCAGAGTAATAGCTATCTCACACAGGTGCCCAGCTGCTATTGTAAAATCAGTAAGCATTTAATTGAAACAAATGACTATAATAATAGTACATTATCCCTGCAGGCTCATAGCCATAACAGTTTTAATTATTGAGTTAAGAGTCAAACTAATTTATCCTTTAAAGTAACAGCCACATCTTTGGTTCCACCGATCATCCTATTACGAACACGAGGGGAGCAGTTGGAAGGGATTTAAAAAGGAAGTAATTTATTTTGGGAGAGGTGGGGAGGGGGGGATTTATCATATGGCAGAGGATTTCTCTGTGCAGTGGTGCTCCCAGCTGTGGTTGTCACCTCCCTCCTGGATCCATTTAGTTCCCAGAAGAACCAAGCACCCCTCTGCCAACTCCTGGGGATCTGTACCCCACCRGGATGCCATGGGGTGGCTTTGCTGGCCCAGAGCAGCACCACAGGAGCCCATGGGAACAGCTGGTGCCAGCTCTGGGGGTTTGGGCACATGGAAATTTTTTGGATCTATATTGAAATTACAGTTTCTCTTCATCAAAACAGTGGAAAAAGAAAGGTTTTACAGACTCGAGTTTGCAAACATGWTCTGAAGGAGCATCTCTGAACTCAGAGCCAGGCAGCAAAGAGGAAGAATCCACATCCATGATTTTTAAAAAGCGTTTCTGAGACACAGACATGCCCTGGGGCAGGTTGGAAGGCACAGCTTTCTCCAGCATTCGGTTTCATGAGCCTTCCTGTGTTTATTGAGGTGGCTGTGGCACAGGGGATCTGAAGCATCAGCTCTGTGAGCCCCTGGGGCACTACACAGGGTGGGGATGGAGAGGGGATGGCTGCAGTGGGGTGGGGAACCCCTCCCTGCCAGGAGGGGCTCAGAAGCTGCCCAGGAGGGTGGGTGCACTTGTCACATCACCCTGTGGGTGAGCCCTGGAGCCAGCCTGGAGTGCAGCCCTGGAGATCACACCTCAGTCTGTCCTTCACCAAAATGCCACCAAGCCCCTCCTGCTCTGGCTGAAGAAACACAGCTCTGCACCCTCTCCATGTTCCCCACCCTGCTCATTGCTKGGGATGCTTTTTGGATTTCTCCCTCAGCAGTGCCCACCCAAAGCTTCTCACACCCCTTTTCCAAAGCCAYCAAGGAGAGGAGCCCTCACCTTGAGAGACCTTTTTTGCTCCTGCAAGAGTTATAGTACTGGTTCTCCTAACCAAAATACTTATTTCTGGGGATCAGTTTACCAGGCCATGCCGAAAACTCTGCATCTCTGYCTCCTGCCACTTTCCTGCATCATCTGCCAGCTCCACTGGTAATTGTTTAATGCTCCCTTTGGCAGGAACATGACAGACTCCAGGAAGACAGAGTGACAATCCAGCCCACCAAACCTGTGCCACGTTGGGTTTGTATTGTTCAACTTTCCCCACAGACTTTGTGCTTCCAAGTCAAATGTCTCGCAGATGTCTCAGTGTGTTATGTTAACACCGYTACCTCCATCACCCAAACCTGTAATCTCATCAAAAAAGATATCAAGTTCGTTTGACAAGATTTGTTTCCCATCAGCCTGTGTTGATTGGCATTAATTATATTACCTTCCCTTAATTCTTTATTAATTGAGGCCTGGATCTGCCACTCCATTATTTTGCTCAGGATTGATGACAGACTGACAGGTCTGTAATTACCTGGGCTGTTCTGTTTCCCTTTTTAAATATTTGCACATTCTCTCTTTTCTAGTCCCCCAGAGCTTCCCCAATATTCCAAGAATTATTAAATACCAGCATTAGCAGAGCTCTTCACTCTGTTATCTGAAACCATGTACAGACAAGCTCAGCTGATGGCTTAGAGGGAGCCTGAGCAGACAAATACAAGAACAGAAATTTTTAAGGATTAAGTGTTTTAAATGAAACCCTGACCTTTCCAATTAATATTGGCAGTTTCAAATTAACAGTGGCAATACTTTCAGACATGAAGCTTCACCCTAAAGCCACACAGCACCCCCAGACAAGGCTCCCAGGGCTTGTCCCARTTGTGTTTATGTGTGAATGGGCTCAGAACAGCTCTGAGGAGGACTTGGGGGGATGAAAAAGTGGATGTGACCTGGCCATGTGCAYTGRCAGCCCAGAAACCCAAATGYGTGCTGGGYTCATCCACAGGGAGGGCAGCAGGAGAGCAGGGATCCTGTGCCTCTGCTCTGGTGAGGCCCCAGCTCAGAGCTGTCCCCAAAATAGGAAGGATGTGGAGCCTGGAGTGATCCAGAGGAGGCCATGGAAATGCTCCAAGGGCTGGACCCCTCTGCTCTGGAGCCAGGCTGGGAGAGCTGGGGSTGTCAGCAGGGAGGAGAAGAGAGGGCTCCAGGGAGAGCTCAGAGCCCCTTCCAGGGCCTGAAGGGGCTCCAGGAGAGCTGGAGAGGGACTGGGGACAAGGGATGGAGGGACAGGACACAGGGAATGGCTTCCCAGTGACAGAGGGCAGGGATATCAGGCATTGGGCAGGAATTCTTCCCTGTGAGGGTGGGGAGGCCCTGGCACAGGGTGCCCAGAGAAGCTGTGGCTGCCCCTGGATCCCTGGCAGTGCCCAAGGCCAGGCTGGACAGGGCTGGGAGCAGCCTGGGACAGTGGAAGGTGTCCCTGCCATGGCAGAGAGCCTGAAAACAGATGGTTTATAAGGTCCCTTCCAACCTAAACCATCCTCTGGCTGTAGCTGACTCTGTCTCCTCATCTCTGGGGATTTTTTTGATACATTTCTGTTGTCGTGTAAATTGCTCTGTTCCTTTTCCAGCCTTCATCACCTCTGCATGTTTTTCCTCCCCTGGAAGAGAAGTTCCCTGCAGGATCAGGGATAAACAGAGGCAATGACTGAGGGCTGGGGTTGAGGAACCTGACAGGCTGAATTCAGCACGGTGACCCTGTGCCATCCTGCAGTTACAGGGGCAGGGATCCTCCCAACACAATTAACACCTCCTCAGAGGATGAAGAACTGTAACCTCGGGGTGAGAACGGTGGTGACAAACAGGAGGGGGGCTCTGCTTGGCACAGGGGGAATGTTTCTCGTTAACATTGTCATCAGGAGTGTTTCTCATTAATATTTTCATTGCTGCCGGGGCTGGGAGGGCACGGCCTGAAGGAGCCAGCTCGGCATGGCATGAACGGAATGTTGTTATTTTTCATGGATACACCCCCCCAGTGTGGTCACCAAGAGGGTCCCAAATCAAGGCACACCCACCCCAGGGAGTGCCAGGGATGCAGGAGTTGTGCTCCAGTGGATGCTGCCCTCTTTCTTTTTCTAATGGAGTTATTACACAGATTGCAGGAGGCTCTGGCTCTCAAACACCTCAAGATGCCCGTGGCACACCTGGGCTTACTGGAGCTCCAGATTGTGCTCCACCCCAGCACTGCTACAGAACTGCTCCCTTAGCTGGGATGCTCCTTCCCCAGGAGAGGACCAAAGTCTGGCCCATCTAAATGCCCAATCCATCAGCTGTGGGACGATGGAGAAACCCAACAGCTGAGATGGGAACGTGGGCTGCAGAGTATGGTGGGATCACCAAGGCTGGAAAAACCCTCAGAGACCACTGAGCCCAACCCTTAACCCAGGACTGCCAGGCCCACCACTAAACCAWGTCCCCAAGTGTCACATCTACACTCATCTTTTTGAGCACTTCCAGGTGTGGTGACACCACCACTACCCTGAGCAGCCTGTTCCAGTGCTTGACTGCCCTTTCAGGGAAGAAATTTTCCTAAATATCCAACCTGAACCTTCCCTGGTGCTGTTTCCTATGGATGAACTCCTGCATTCCAGCAACCCCATCTCACCTGCACTATGGAAATCCCAAGGCTGAACTTCCAGGGACACCTTCCACCAGACCAGATCACTCAGAGCCCTCCACTGACATTGTTTCAGGAGTTTTGCCTCTTCACCATTGATTCTGAGGGGGAAATWCTGAAGAAAAGGAACTGCTGTGACTGTTCCCATGGGGATTGGAAGAGGGATAGCACATGTCCTTTGTCAAACTCGCTCTCCCAAGGTCCAGGATGAGCCCAACAACTGAGGAAAGTGCAAACAAAATTCTGGTTCTGGAGAAAAAACCCATGTCTAGTGAAGGGGGCTGGAAGTGGGTGGCCTCTAAGGTGCCTTCTAACCCCAAATCATTCAGTGATGAGTTTGGAGGAGGAGGAGGGATGCCCCTGGCAGTGGAAAAGCAGCTGGGCTGTGCRTGTGCTCCATCGGTGCTCCCGCGGTTCTCAGCTGGAGAATTGTCTGTAAATAACATCTTCAATAAACCCTGTTGTTTTTTTTTTTTTTCTAAAGTACATTATTTTACGGATAGAGAACAAGCCTGATAATTCAGTGAACATGTTTGCAAATAATCTATCCCATTAATTTCCAGGCTGTTTTCTGAATGCATTATTTAGTCATTTTGCRAAACCCATTTGTGGAGGAAGGGAATTGATGCTCACCCAGGCATGACACTGTCACCAAAAGCTGGGGCCAGAATCCCCTGGAATGGGCACTGGGAGGTAATTAAACAGCAGCAGACCCTGAGCCCTCCTCTTTTATAYCCCATGGGGGGTATAAAACTTTATAAAATTGTCACACCCCCCTCGTGTATTGGAAAGATRGGGAGAAGCAGCTGTGGAAGGGGAAAGAAGCAAAAAGGGCAGATGATAAAACCTTCAAGGGTGCAGGGAGGGACTGAGGGGGCCAAGATCCTCCTGGGTGCTGGGGAGGGTCTGCACCAGCCCTGGAGCCCATCCAGAACAATTTCCTAGCCTGGATTTCTGTTCCCACACTCAGGGTGGATGGAGGAGCACACAAAATGTCTCATAGAGTATTTTTGTTGCACTATGTGAGTGTAATGGTGAGGCAGAGCCATCCTCAGTGAGGGGAGAATATCTTTCAGCATCACCCCTGTTTATACATCTGCTTTTCTTTAGTTTTTGTCTTTCTCTTTTTAATCCCAAAGATGCAGCTGAGAGATGGAGTCAGAGGACAGTGTTAAAACCTGTGATAAGCACATCTACAGAAGGAACTTGCTGCTTCCCAGGCCTGGGGTGAGACACCACGTGTTGTGTGTGTGGGGTTGAGAGGTGGACCCTGGCCACCTGCCCAAGGTGCCCTTTTGTTCATGAATGGGAATTTAGGATCTTGTTAACTATGTACTCCATGGGACCATCACCAGCCCAGCAAAGCCATCCCACAGCTCAAGGATGGGATCTGAGACACAAATAAATTCCTGAGAAGCAGAGATCTGGTTTCATGTGAATAACCTTCGACATTAAAAAAAAAAAAAAGGAGAAGCAGGAAAACAGTAGAGACAGAAAGTTTTTTCCATCTTCAGCTCAACAGAGATTCCTTGGGGAGTTTGCTTTTCCTGGTGGGTTACCACATCCTTGGCGTTATTAGCTCTTAACATCTCGTGTTACAGCTCAGCCTGCTTTTTACAGGGTTTTGAACTGCTGGGATGGACAGAAGTCCTGCTCTCCAGGTGGGTTGGARGCCAGTAATTTAATTTTTGTGGATCAGCAGCATGGGCATGGTGTGCTCTGCTGTGTCCTTGCCAAGGCAGGGTCACACTGAGTCCTTCCCCATCACTCTCCCCAGGGACAGCACCCTGGGCATCACCCGCCACGGGCTGTGCCCATCACCAGCCTGGCAAGGGGGCAAAAAACTTCACTCTGGGTGAAAAGGAGGCTGGATTGGATAAATTCAGGTGTTTTGCTTCTCAGGGGAATAAAAACTAACATTGATAAGAGCACCTCCAGCTCCCGTGGGACCTCCCATGCCCAGCTCACCCACACTGTACCAACATCCCCCCATCCCAGCCTCATCCCCCTCCTCTCCCACAGCATTCCCTGCCCCCTCCCTGTGCTCCTGCTGAAACCTTTCTGCACTCCCAGCTTCCCTCTGCTTTATGTCTCTCCTGGCTCTTCTCACACATTTTAGATATTGCATTCACATAAAGCAATAGACTCACAGGTAATGAGAGACCTCCACGTTTTATTGCATGGAGCATTAAAAAAAAAAGGAAGAAGGAGAAGAAGGCAAAAAGAAGCAATTTTAGAACACAACAGGAAACTGGGAAGACTAGATAGAAAACTCATCCCGGTGGAATTAAACTCTGTGAATGAATTTTAATAGGGTTTTTTTTTCCTTTTGATTGCAAAGTCTAACAGCCCACTTTTCAAGCACTGTAAGAGATGCTGCAGCCTTAGAAAGAGTTGGGTTCCCAGTGCTCATCCCACATCTGCACACAAACCACAGCTCTCCTAAACACCTGCAACCAGCTGCCCCCTTTTTGCCCCCACTCAATCTCCCTCTGCAGCCAAATATTGCTGGGATTATTGTGTTCATTTGTAATAAGTGTTTCATAAGAGTTTCCTATTACCAGGAATGCAAGCATCCAGGCAAGAAGGATGGTTCTGTGGCTGAGTGGAAACTACAGGATTTTCAGATTGCTGGAGCAATTGGAGACAAAACTGAACCTCCAGCACACCAGTTCTCCACCAGCAAAATAATTCTCCTGCTCTGCAGAGGGGAACCTCCGGGAGCTGCGGGATGTGCCGTGACCTTGCTGCGTCACACAAACTGYTACCAGAAGGCACAGTCTGTTATCTTCCTGACTAATTATAGCAAATGCTGAACGCTCTTAAAACAGGTGTGAAAAGCCCAAACGACTCTGTGTGTGCGAAATTAATTGCAGGAGGGAACAGGGAAGGGAAACTCGAGCRCCGGCTCCTGCCGTGAGAGCCACGTGCCATAACTTCTGTTCTGACTCCCGACAAACCCTCCTCATTTCTTAGCCAGCCAATATRACTGCAGCTGCTCTGCCAAGTTACAGACAGGCCAAAAATCTACATAAATGCAGAACTGAAGCCATGCAGATGTAGGGAGAGCTCAGTTAGGTTCCAGCAGTAACATTAACCTGAGCTGCCGTGCTGCCTGGTCTGTGCAATGCAGTTTATTACATTAAATGTGGAGTATTAAGGGGGATCAGGGGAAGAATATTCAGTCCAGCAGCATCTCTGTGCTCTTGGGCTTCCTCATGATGGATAAGAAACACCTCAGAGATTCATTTATTTCCTTCTAACACCCRGACACTCAGTTCCTGGAGGTGAGAGATGCCATATTAAATGAGGCTCRGGTCTGCCCAGCACTGGATTGCCACAATAACAAGTGTTCTTACTGCCAGTCTTCATTTAATCCAGGTAACAGCAGGGATTCAGGCCATCACAAACATTTYCTTCCCTCCCAAACCATATAACCTCAAGTGGTAAACCAACAGTAAAGCATAACCCCATTAAAGGTTTGATTTTTCCCCCTGGGATTACATGCCGGCACTGGGGAGCTGGATCAATTGAGTCTTGAGGTTTAATCAATAAGTGCCAACAACAACATTACTGCATTCCAGCCGTGCTCTCCATTCATCAACTGAAGGAACTCCAGCCACCCAGAAGACAGAGACACTTAAATCAGCAATTAAGGTTTTTTTGGGATGTCTGAATGCTGGGACAGCCCTGGGTGTCCCACGCTCCCAAAGGAGCTCCCACCTCCAGCTCAGGCACATCCCCCTCGGTGCCAGGCTGTTGATTTGATGGATATGGCAGGGCTCAAACACAACAGAAAACATTTCAATTAAGAAAGCRATCGCTATTTTGTCTTGCACGTTGCGCCACCAAAACATTTTGGATGGCGCGCCACGCTCGGCGCCGCATTTGCATTTCCATCTGATCAGACACCGGGGACACGCGCCAGGCTCGTGTTTACACTCCAGATCAAGTCACATATCCCAGCCATCTCATTAACCTGCTGCCCTGGAATTAAACAAAACCACCTGGAAAGGAAGCGCTTTCCTCCCCGATGTGCCCTGCGAGACACCTTCGGAGCTTCCCAGTGAGGTCTGAGCATGGGCGGCTTCACGGAGGTGTAAGGATTCACTTTCCTTGGAATACTTCCCAGGTTTTTTCTGGCCCCTGAGTTTCAGCACAAGTGTTGAGACTCTGCARGAGTTACAACTGTGTCTGTACATGTGAACGGCTTTAGGGACGCCCAGCAAGGTGAAGGGAGGGTTTAAGGAGAGCAGGTGGAGGGGAAAACACAAAGAATATTCACATTTTCTAAGGGCTGAGCATCAGCTGATGAGGAGCTCAGGTGTTTCTGCTGCTGAGGACATTGCTGTCCCCTTGTCACCTGAGGTCAAAGCCACATTGCCAGTGCAGCCCCCAGCCCCTCACAGGCACAGGGCTGGTGCCCTCCTCGCCCTGGATATGGACAAATAGCAGGGACCCTACAGTCCCTGTCCCAATGAGCAAAAAGGCCAATCTTCCCCAGAAAARGCCCTTTGTAAACTTGCCAGATAGAAACAAAACCATCCCTGCTCTGCTCTGAAGAATGCAGCAATCTCAGCCTGAACTCTGGGGTTTACACTTGTYATCTACACACATCCTCGTTTCTGAAACAAAACCCTAAAGCTGCTTACAGGAGGCGACTGCCAAAAACTTTTATCACTTTCGCAGACTCGTTTGCCAGGAACAGACAATATTGCCCAAGTAGCCACGAGTGTATCAAAGAGGATRTGCAGCAGCACACAGATCTGGGAGAAGCTCCAGCAGGATTCTGGGATCCAGCTTGGAGGAAGGGATTTCATCTCATTGGTCCCAGCTACCCCAGCTGAAAATGGAAAAACAGAATTGAACCAGAGATGGGCAGATACAAATGTTGTGTCATGATGGATGAGATTGGCAAAAATTAAACCATTTCACACTTGCAATTCCCTCTTCTTGAGATGCACAAGATGAAGAAAAGGCCAATATATTATCTGGGAAGAAAGGGTTACTTTTCAATCGAAAATTAATGCACTGAATTCTGAATTAACGTGTGGGATAATTAAAACCATCTTTCCAATGAATTTATTATAGGATATACAAAGCTAATTATAAATTCTCTGTTGCTTAATCCCTTGCAGTTTGCTAATGCAGCGTTGAAATCTCTTTGGCCACACTTGTTTAAATTATTCATTAGACACAGCAACAGTTGTGAACTGTAATTTAAATTGGCATCTCATGAATATTCAATCAATACAATAAACACCGGAATGTTTTACTGCACACTGCTCGATAGTTTGTGCTGGAGCTTGTGTTGACACATTTTTATTAACTCTTTATAAAGGTGTTACCTATTTATGTCGCTGATTACAATGAGAATAAAAAGTCCCACTCATAAATATTTGTGTCGCTGTCTTAAGAGAGACAATGTAATTAGGCAAAGCTTCAGAAGTAATAATTAAYATTGGGCGGATCTGCTTTCCCTCCTGGTCTCCTGGAGCACGTGGACTGGCAGGATTTCAAAGCCTGGCACGTGYGGCCACGTCACGGCTTTGGCACCGCAGCTTTGCCAACTGCCCAGGCCAAATTCCRGCCCTGGGGACACCTGTGGGGTGGCCCCGAGGCTGAGCTGGCATCGCAGCAGCTGTGCTGTGCCCTGCTCCCAGCACGCAGGAGACAGAAATACTGAGATAACTGGAGACACTGTGAATATTTGCTCTTTGGCCCACCGAAATTAGGAAATAAAATGCAGCCGCCATAAAACCCCTGCGTGTGGCAGCCTGATGGCTCTGCAGCACCTTATAGCCTTTTAATGGGGCATTTTTAGCAGCAGCCCTAAARAGTCATTCTCGAGTGGCTGTACAATTCACTGTGGGTTTCTATTTTAAGCCTGAACGTTTTCATTTCAAAGCGAGATCCTGCTCTGACCAGAGTCTGTAAAAATGACATCGTGGGACTCGGTGGCTGCGGATTTCAGCAGTACCACATAACATGGGGTTACTTTAGAAATGAAAATACTCCCCCCCTGCCAGCGGGGGAAATACTCCCTTCCTTGCAAGCAGGGCTGGTGACATGAGACTGAAGGTATCGGAGGTTCAGCCTCTCCCAGRGCTGCAGAGTGTTCCCAGCAGTGTGGTGAGGTTCAGGGAAACCTCCCAGACTCAAATGTACCCTCCTGTGCACTGCCTTTCACCCTCACAGAGCTGTCAGGTGGGAAAGAACAGCAGCTGCTGCTTTATTTCCAGAGAAAATGGGATTTTTTTTGAGTTAAAATGTGGCCAGGACTTTCTCACAAACACAGTGAACCCCACTGGCTCGCTCGGTGGATAATATCACTGTCCCTGTGTCGTGTGGGGTAATCTCATTAGCACGTGGATGAAGAGGACACCAAAGGCCAAGCAGTTTATCCCAGCAGGAGATTGGGCTGATTGCTGCTCTGTGGCTCCCGTGTCCTGAGGCCAGGGCCAGGAGAGCCCATGGAGGGTCCCCAGCAGCTCCCACTCCCTCCGGACTCATCCCTGCCAAGGGCCCTGACCCCCGGCCCTCCTGGGTGCCACRAGTGGTTTTCCTCTGCCAGGAGGGTTGGCAAAGCTAATGAACATTCACAGAGTGCTTAAACATTAATTACCGACGGCTCAGCTGAGCCAACAACTTCAAAACCGCAGAAGTTTAATGAAACGATGTTTTGGTAAAGTTGTTCCTGTGCAGACACATTTTTGGGCTGGGGATCACCTGAAGGATTTCAGGGCCAGTTTCAAGGAATGTCCACATGTGCTTCTCCAGCACTATATTCAGGTGTTCCTAACCCTGAAATGCAATCGTGGCACCTCCTGTAGACACCTACAAATACTTTACATACAGTTTTACCTCCACTGGTGGAGACAGACGGTGGATTGTTCCTGACCATCCACGGCACCATGCCAATATTCACCCTGCCAAACTTAACACCCAGCCATTGATCCTCCTGAAAGATTTCAGGCATTAAGGCAATTTTATATGTGCTCCTTTTTCCATCACATGCCTCCACCACAAAATTCAGTATTCTCTGCAGCATTTGTTGGGATCTGAATGTGATTCCTCATGGGGAAGATTATTCCCTCCTCTATTCCTCTGTGTGCATGGCAGGAACCTACATCTCCTCTGTGATCTTTGCATTCTTTTTTTCTCTCYCTCTGTAGGAGAAAAAGCTGTTTTGGCATCTCTTAATTATGGCTTTGTGGCTGGCAGATCATCAGTTCACCTCAACCTTTATTTCCAGCGACAGAAAGCATCCGACTGTTCCGCTGCTCTGTTGTGATCCCTCTTGTTCCAGATCAGCCGCCTGTGAGTCAGCCCAGGGCTCTGCACCCGCTGCACTTCCCCATAAATTAGTAACTGATACCTCGGCTTCAGTCACAAGGGTCTTTCAACACTAATCTGTGCGTTTTTGTTGGTGTCTCTTGCAGCTATTCCTCGTGCACCGCAGCTGGCATCTCATCTCAGACAGCCCTGACACTCTGTACAGCTAATGCCTCTTTTTTTTTTTTATCCATGAATAATTTTCCCTGCCGCTGCAGCATTCTCCCAGAATGCTGAAACCATGCTCTCTCCTGTAACCGTATCAATCCAGCCCTGACGTGAGCCGGAGAGCTGTGGCGCTGTCGGTGATGTCAGTGCATGATTCAGACATGTTTTCCTTCATGCTCCCAGATCCAGGGCTCCTTCTGCTTCCCTGAGGAAGGGGGAGTTGGCTGAGCTCCYACAGATTCTGCTGTAATTCACCCAGCCTTGCAATTTGCACTCACAAACACTGGGAAAAGCCGCTTGGCCCTGCTCAGACAAAGCTCCGAGGACTGTCAGTGGGTAAATCCTTGTATCCAGCACCCTAAAAGGGGTGGGTCATTGCTGGTGTTCCCTTTGGATCTCCTCATCTCAACTCTCCAAGTGAGACTGATGGCTCCAAGCGCTGCCTCCACCCCAGCAGCAGGATCTGCATAGGCAGGACTGGCAGTCCATTGAAAGTGAAATCTGGCAGGTTTTAAATGCAGGAGAAAGTGGGAAGCAAATTCCTGACCTGTGGAGGAATTTTGTTGTTGAAATTTGAGCAAACACCAGTGTCGGTATTTCCGTTTAAAATTCTCTCTGAGCCGGACAGGATTGATGCAAAGCTCCAGGTGCACCTGGAACACAGAGCTCAGCCAGCCAGGGCTGGGCTGCAGCACCAGGGCACAGACAGGGCTCCTGGGTGTCCCAGCCCTTCAGAAACACGAGCTGAAGACAGGAAACYTCCCTGGCTGCACAATTACAGGGTCCTGTCCTGCTGCTTTGACATCCCAGTCGATGTTGCAGGGGGTGATGCACCAAGGAATGTGCCTTCCTGTGGCACCAGCAGGAATGGTGCCAGGTTTTTTCAAACATATTAACGGGAAAAGGCAGTGTGGAAACAGCATTGGTGGATTCCAGGGTGAGGGTGATGATGAGAAACAAGGCAGAGRTGTTTCATGCATTCTTTGCCTSTGTCTTCAATGTGAATGATGGACCAAGAGGGTCTCAGTGCTTGGACTGTGAGAATGATCAGCTCCCAGATGATCCTCAACTTGTGCAGGATCTGCTGCTCYAGTTTGAYCCCTACAAATCCACAGGGCCTGATGAAATCCGTGGGAGAATCCCCAAAGAGCCACTGGTGTCATCACAGAGCCTCTCTCGGTGCTTTTTGAGCAGCCTCAGGCATCCAGGGASGTCCCAGCTGACTGGAAGCTGGCAATGTCCTGATTTTCCACAATTCTGTGAAGTTCCTTTCTTTTGTATCAGGTGAAGAAGTTGTAAATCACAGCTGTCCCCTGTCCCTTCAGTCCCTCAGCTCTGCTGATCCCACCTCATCCCTGCCTTGCCCTCTGAGGACCAGGACTGGGTGCCCACAGTAGGATTTCACTTCAGCTGCTCTTGACATGTCCATGTCTACTCTGGTCTCTTCAGTGTGTTGCAAAAACATACAAAACATGCTTTATTTTATTAACCTTCACTTCCAACGTGAAACTGTTCCTGGAAAATTTACCATTCATGCAAAAACAGACACCCAAAATGTGTGTTAATGCATCACATGAGCTGGGGGGTCTGGTCCTTCTCCAATCTCTGCAGTCTTTTGCTTCATCCAGGGAAGGTGTTTCAGACAGTTCAATGAATCACWCTCCAGGAGAGCTTCTTACTGTGAGAGGAACCTGGCTGACTCAGTCAGGCCCACCCTGGGTATCACTCCACAAAGCTGCCTTTTGAATGTGGTGTTTTACACCTTTGTAATGCTTCTGACAAAATACCCAGGCTCAGTACTTAGCATTTTTACAGTCCACAGTCAACAATGACAATGCCCTGCACTTGGGAATCTTATTTTTGTCTTCAGATGAAAAACATTGTTTTTTTTATAGGGTTCTTTTTTCTAAGGACTCTGTAAGCTGCTCTCTCTTRAAGACTTTTCCTAACTCAAGAAGGGCCCTGTCTGTACTCAGTGCCTCTGGCCCAACCTTCATCAGGACAGGGGATTTCTCCTTCTTTCCTCTATGTTCCTAGTTTTTCTGGCACTGAGGAAGTCACCTAAATGTCTGTAGTGTGACCAGTGGCCGCAGTTTCCCCATGGTGAAGAAACATCCGCAAGCACCAGGAGAGGTACAGRTTGAATATTAGAAAAAATTCCTTCACTGAAAGGGTGGAGAAGCATCAGAACAAGCTRTGCAGGGAAATGCTGGAATCACCATCCTGGGAAGTGTTCCAAACCCATGCAGATGTGGTGCTCAGTGACATGGTTTGGTGGTGGACATGGCAGTGTCAGGTTARTGGTGGCACYKGATGGCCTTAGAGGTMTTTTCCAACCTCARTGATTCTATGATAATATGAAATATTTGCATTCYTATTCAGTGACAAACACAGGGAAGAAGTGAACTAGGAAAAGGTTTCTTAGAGGAATTAGTAAGTCCAGCCTTCCCTGAGCTAGTTCTGTGTMCTGCAACACTTTGGCTCCCAGCTGTGACAAGACTGACACATCTGTGTGAGGGAGAATCAAGCTCCTARGGTCTGGATGCAATGTGTATTGATTTTAAAGATCCATGGGTTTAAACCACTGTRGATGATGGACTACAAAGAAGCCATMAYTGCAGTTATCCCTCTGATTTGTCCCCAGTGAACCTTCAGTGTGAGCTGTAACTGAGGCCCAGTTATTATTCACGGTGCCAAGTGATCGACTGGGTGCTAAAAATGTTATGGGTTGTTTCCTCACACCTATTTATAGTGATCACGTGGCAACAACAACAACACAAGCGCTGCAGAATGTAAATACAATGGAACACTATGAAAAATCACGGCGAGAACTCCACTCCCAACCTTGCAGAAAGATCCACTTCCACCCATTCACCCTGCAAGGACAACTGGAGAGTTCAGCATCATCCAGAGTACACAACGGCAAAAAATCTGGTTGTAATAACTAAAACCTTTGACCACTGACGGGCAAGAGTAAAAATCAACATGAAATTCAYGGGCACCAGCACTTCCAGAGCAGGGCAGGACTTCTCGGTGAATGGCTCACATAAATCAGCATGGCTGAATTGCTGCTGACTGCACTAAAGTCATTGTACTGTATATGACTTTTCTACTTCAGTGAGGAAGCAAAGCAAAAGGGAATGAAGCAAACTGTCACTCAGGAGAATTCCAGCTCCTGTCAACCATTGTGGATCAGGAAACCCAAATTGTCAAAGGCCTCAGTTTAGTCCTGGATTTTTGAGGCGTGAGATGCAAAGCRTGAAATCAAAAGGCAGGATTGGCACAGGGAGTTCTGTGAGCACCAGCTCAGTGTACAACAGCCACGTGTGAGCACAGGCACACACAAACCATGCTGTGCGKGTGCAAGGAGCTCAGGAGTGCAGCTCTCTGTCATCCTAGCAGATCCAGACTCTTTTCCATCCAATTCTCCTGAAATCCACWTCAGGGAGGCTCTATCAGGTCACATTTCATCAGTGCCAGCGAAAAAACACCTTTAAATGAAGTTTCACTTGCTGGAGTTGCTGGCAGGATTCCACACGGGAGCCTTTCCACAACCAGCTTAATGTTACAGAYCTTGACTGCAAAATGAGTATCCACRGGGTGAGAGAGGAAATGTTCACCTCCTGCTGCTCAGCCACACACACACAAATCCTGGGAATCAGCAGTGGAATTGAACTCTTCCACTTGGCACTGACACAGCCTCCTCACCAGGGCAGAATWTTCGGTGCTGAACTTTGGCTTCCAGCCCTCCAGGAACTGGATCTCTGCCTTGGAAAGCAGCACAGCCGTGGCAGAGCTACAGATGCTCGATTATCAAAAAAGGACTTTCAAAATCAGCAGTATCCCAGGTGGGACAGGGATATTCCAAGCTGTGAAACTCTTGGAATAGCTTGTAGAGATACCTGGCACAACCAGGACTCCACCAGTTCAGTATTTGATTTTGTGGAAGGATTTAACCCCCTTTTTTGTGTTTTGGTCTCTGTTGTTTGGGTTTAATTCTCAGGGCAACTCTCAGGTTCTCTGTAGATGCTGTAGAGCATCTCCTGGCCACCATGAGGGGGCTGGAATTCTGCTGGAAGAGGCAGATGGTGAAGATGAAATGACTCCCCTGAGCGGGAAGTGCTGGGTCCTGTCAGCGAGCTGATGGGATGGAGGCAATAGGGGAATCTGTGAGTACAGACCTTTCTGTCYTTCAGTCTGCAGTGTGGAGGCATTAAAATTAAACTGCTCCTTCAGTTGCAGCTGCCTGGCATCCAGGAAACCCCAGAGAGAGCCCTGGAGTGACTCCTTGGGCCATGAAGAMAATTCTGCTGCCAGCAAATATCTGTTCAATAGCCACAGAAGCTCTGAGCTCCAGAATGTGTTCATTTCTGGCCCTCTCACCTCCCACATCCCACACAGAGGCCCAATTGTACCCTTAGCTCTGTTACAGGAAAATCAAAGTCAAATGTGTCTTCTTGTGGGGCAGTTGTAAGGGAAGTGAGGCTGTGGTGGAGACAAATCCTATCACAGATAGGATATCCTGAGCCGGAAGGACCCACAAGGACCATAAAGTCTGATCCTACACAGGACAACCCCAAGAATACCACCCTGTGCCACCATGAAACATAAGCTTAAAATGGAATGGGTTCCCCAAAAGAGAGCATTTAGTCAATTCTAAACCAACCAAAGCAAGCCCARTGGAGGCTGAGCAGTGGCCTGCCTCACCACGCTGGGTGAGAGGGAAGGCTCCTTCCCCCTCATCGAGGTCTCAGACATGGAAATCAAAGCAAAAACTCAACTTCAGGTGCTGATCCCAGCTTTGGGATTTGGGGAGCACAGCCGGGCAGGGACTGTGCCCCAGCTATCCCATTTCCTTCTCTCACCAGAACTGGATGTTCTGGTTCAGCTCAACAGGAACATGAAATCCGACAGGACTCATTTCGCAAGGGAGGTGATTTTCCTGCAGGTGAACATGGTGCTTCCTCCTCCCCCAGACTAATGGCAGCCAGATGGCTACCTGTCTGCAGTCTGCTAACAACCACAGGCTGAAATAACCACAGAGTGTCTAGGACAGACACACAGAACTGATTTAGAGCTGGAAACATGCCAGGGTAAAGCCCAACCAGCGTGAAACTTGGAGCTGAGTGCGGGATTGTCGCCAGCACCGGGCACAAACCTTCTGGGCTGGAGCAGGTGGGCTGGCAGGGGCAGGGGGATGCTCTGTATGAGGACATGGAATTAGTGCTGACAGCTGGAGCTCAGCTCTTCCAGAGGCCAGGCCTGCACTGGTGCAAACCAGGCCCACGTGGAAAATGCACCTTCAAAGAGTAGATTTGGAAAGGCTGGTGTGTCCCAGTAGGAACTGGAAAAGGGCATTGGGAGAGACCTTCTCTTTGTGTTGGAGAAGGTGATGGTGATGAGATACATTCAAAATATTTTGAGTAATAAGGAGGTATTGATATCCTTATTAATACTCCTAAATTAGGTTTGATTTGGGAATGTGCCCAAATCTCCATCCCTGACCTGTCAAGGAAGGGAGGATCCAGGGTTTGGATGCTTTCGGATGCTTTTGAAATGACTCACTGCTCACAATCTCTATGTAACGAGGACAGTGGAGTCAGAATTGATTCAGTCACTGTTTCCTAATCATGATTTGGCAAAATCAGTGGGTGGAAAGTGCTCCCAGGAGCCCAAAGCAGAGATGGTCCCATTCCAGTGCACTTTCCCTGGAATGAGGCACGACACAGGTGAGGTGGGACCTGCTGCTCCCAGCTTCAGGTTAATTCCAGACAGAAACCAGCTTTGGATTTACTATGTGTAACAACCACTTCCACCTCTCCTCCAACACGCATTTTAACATCTACTACAGCAACTCCCCATGGTAATTTTTTTTGGTAGATTCATAAGCATTTAAAAAGTATCTTTCTGGCATTTTCATTTTCACCCTTGCCCTCAGCAAGCCGCAGAGTTTATCCCGGCCTGTGCAGACAAAAGTATTCCCTTCTATTGCTCTGAAATCCCAAATCTCAATTCCCATGGAGTTTCCTGATGTAGCTGTTCTCACTTGTGTATTACATGCACTTTCATACTTTCAACTGTTTTATTTGCCTCCTTCTTAAACTGAGTATCTGCCATTGCAGAGGACCATTTCAGACCCATGATAATTTCTGATTTTGTTCTTTATGCCTCTTTTTTCSTCCCCCTTGCCTGAGATGGGATGACCAACACAGAACAGAGTGTACAACTCTACAAACCACCCCCTTCCATGAGTTCTTCCTGTCCTCTAACCCCTCCTCCCTGCACGAGGTTTTTTGAGGTGCTTTCTGGCAGTCAATCCAGGGCACTGCAAGCTTTATGAAYAGTGAATATTTTTCTCCTCAACACGCATTAATTCCACATTTATCGACGCTGAACAAACTGCCTTTGCAATCTCGCAGTCCATTTCCCTCCCATGTTTGTATGCCCATGAATTTCCTTTCTCCTGTCCCAAATATGTCCGATTCCTTYGTGTCACCCTCCAGTTTTATCCCTCACTGCCTCCATTCAGGGTTGTTAATATAAAAGCATAAACAACAGAGCATCCAGGGTAATGACAAAACCTTGAGAGACCCCCCAAATCATGAGGTGCATGAGCCTTTAATCACTGCTTTTTCTAGTGTTTGCCAAATAACATMATGAATGGARGAGATGGYAAAAAATKATTCTCCTCTACAGAAAATGTCCCKGGTCAGGACAGCCACTCCCTGACTTTCTTATAATCCTTTTTTTTTTTGTGGCAACACCTCAAATTGCCCTGATTTCATCCACTTCTGACTCTGCCAGCACGAGGAGGAGGAATGTTCCTCCCAGTTTGCCACTTCCCCCAACTCCACTTGCCCTGCTGCCCATTTCCACAGGGACCAGACAGGTACCCACAGGGGAGAATCACATCCAACACAGCCCTGGTGGGATGGCACTGCCCACGCTACCTGCTACTTTTGGACTCTTTTCACTCCAAATTGATACCCAGGCTTTGGACCAAAGAACATTGATGTGGAGGCCGAAAGCGTGCATTACAGCCCCACAAATCCTGAATGTGAAACTCAGCTAATTATCGTGTATGACTGAGTCCTGGGAAACCAAAAGGAGGTTAAACAGCCTACATGTAGGAGTATGCTGCCTGTAAACACCACGACCTTGGCTGCCTCTGGGAAAGGAAGGATGGAATGTTGTACCAATAACACAGGTGTTCAAAGACAGAAACAATAACCCACCAATCATATACTGATGAGTAGAAAAGTGACAGCCTCACTGACCAATGCATGTTTGCCACAAATGTATGCACTAGCTGTTAAGTGGATAAAAGGGGCTTGCCCTGTAATAAAGTATTAGTTTTGTGTGTGTGTGTGTGTCTTTTGTGTCTTTTGTGTCTGTTATTTCGTGTTGCTGTCTGGCCAACAGCGACACATYGGGGCCTGCCATGGGGAAGGGAACAGATCCCACTCCCTCCAGCAGCACCTGCTGCAGGTTCCAGGACACCTYGATCCCCAATGAGCAATGCCCACCGCAGCAGGGATAAGTGAGAAATACAAGGCTGGYGATTGCCGTGGATGTTGAAGGATTGCAGCGATCGCCGGCCCTTCCCTTGCGCCGAGATCAAACAATCTCCAGGGTGCGAACGCACGGCTCCTAATGGGATTCTGCAGGGCTGGGAGACAAATGGAACAGCCGGGCAGAGCATTAAGGAATGCTTTGCAGCCAGCAGAGCCCGAGTGGAACACTCGGACATAYAACATTACCAGCTGGCTCGCTGCCATGCATCGGATGCAGAAACATTTTTCTCTTTTCGGTGACAAGCTGCATCTGTAGCAATCATTATAATTTCTCTTGACATTGCATCCCACACCTCTTCACAGAGGCAGGACTCAAGTAGCACTCTTCATTTAAATGGTAACTTTGATTTCTCGGGGCTAGAAGGATGTGAAGTGGTTCAGCCTGTACCACTCAGAAGCAGGGGCTGCCAGAGCTTTTTCCAGGGTGTGCTTCTCACATTCAAAGCTTTCAGTCTTCTAGGGTGGGGATCTGAATTTGGCAGCTGGACCTTCCCAGATTCACACCCAAAATGCAGGTAGAGACTGCGGGTGTTTGTTGAACAGAGGGAAATCTGCCTCGGGATCCCTGTTTGTGTTCTCCCTTGCTCTGCACCATCACTCATGGCAAACCCCACCGAGGCTACAGGCAGGGGAAAACTCCTCTGAAAGGGCTGGGATTACCATTTCTATTTACCAGCTGAGGAAMTCTTACCTACCAATTAGGGCCCATTCCTCCTGTCACTCCAGCGCTCAGCCGAGTGGCTGATGTGGCTCTTTGATCTCCTCATTGCATAACAAAGCCCGTTACAGCCCATTATTTTTATTGTAAGCACTTTCTGTTATTTGCCTCTAAAAACGGCTCCCATTTAAATAATACAAAAAGGCTCGCTCAACGCKCGAACACCTACAGCAGCGAACAGTCATCATAACTTCTGCGCCTGAAACAAAAGCCGTGGAAATTTCCATCCTTTTGTGCTCTCCTGCCCCGGGCGGGATGGGAACGGCACCRGCACCAGTCACTGCAAGGCCGTTTGGGGCTGAAAGTTCTGGAAAAGCGATGGAAAGCAAAGTATGTGTGTGATTGGGAACGAACCTCAAAGTTAGGCAGCCTCTCCTTGTGCGGGGCAGTGAGTGATTGCTGGAGCAGGCTAATGCACCCTGCTAACATGCAAAGGRGAGGCCAGTGACAGCTACGAGATAAATATGATTGATCTAAGGGATAAGGGCAATTAGAGATGGGCTGCAACATTGATCAAAACGCCCAAGATGGATGGCAAAGYGTTGCCAGACACGCTACTTTGGTTTTTCCTGTATCAGAGGTGCTGCTGGTTAAAAAGTGGCACGAAATTGTTCTATTTTCAGCTGCCTGATGCACTTCAAAGAAGACTTTATGTCACATTCTGATTTGGGGGTGTGAATGCACATGGGACTGTGAATACTTGATGGTGTGGCAGAGGTTTTGATTGAAATTAAAACCCTTCATCTGTCTTTTGGAGGCTCTTTGCATTGGCACTGAACCACAGCCATCACATCTCCTCGTCATTCCCACAGAAATGAGAAAAAAGGGGAAAGCAAAGGGCAGAGGTGACAGCAAACAAGGTGGGCATATGGTGCCAGCACCAGCAGGATGGAGAGAGCTCCATTTCTTTGGCAAAACCACCTTCCTGTCCTCACCTTAGACCCTTGCTGTCAGTCCAGAGGTGGCCATGAAAGCTCAGCTTTGTTTGCGCAGTCAGGGGCAGGAATGGGATGCAGGAGGAGGTGCAGAGACACGTGCCTTGGGGATTATTCCCGCCTGGAAATGCCTTTGCTTTCCTGCATGTGACCCAAACAGAAACAAGTCCTCGGATGACCTGTGCCCTTGRGTCACATGCATTTAATAAGGCACAAAGGCAGCATTTTGGGGASGGTGAAACAGCTTCTGGTTAATCAGCTGCGAGAGGGCTGAGTGCATTCAGCAAGAGGCAAAGAAATCTCAGAATGGTTTGGGTTTAAAAGAACCTTAAAGCTCATCCAGTTCCACTCTCCTGACACAGGCAGGGACACCTTCCACTAGACCAAGTTGTTCCAAGCCCTGTCCAACACTTCCAGGAAGGAGGAAGATCCTGCCTGCAGCTCTCACATGAACCGCACAGTTCACAGCAGTTCTGGCTGCTGGTGAAACCCTTGTCCTGCCAGCAGAGAGACCCTGGGAACACATCACTGTTCCCTTTACCTCCTGTTCCCAAGGGGATTGGGATCCCTGAGGTTCAAACACACCTAAAAACATTGCACCAATGACGACCAATCTTTAGGCAGAGATGATCTGGCATCATTTATCTCATGCTGCAACTAAAAGCAAGACATCTCACAGCACCCCAAATTAGTCAGCAAGGACAAGGGTAATCCCAACACTCCCTGAACATTATCTGTCCAATTACTTAATATTTTCTCTTGTGAACTTTTGACATAATTCCCTGTGTTTTTACAAATTATGATAGAGAAGAAGAAGATGGCAGAGATGGTCCCATAAGACACCAGAGTCCAAGCAGGTGGGGAAAGTGCATCCAGGCACCAATCCCAGCTCCTGGGGCCAAAATGACAAATCCTGCCCCAGGAAATGGGGAATTGCCCACACTGGGACAGTTTTTCCACAAAGTTTTTCCTTAAACCCACATCCCAGACTCCAAAGAAACTCTCTTCCAAATCTCTAGTTCATTTTCCAAAGCATGTTCTCATTTGCAGGGTTTTTTTGATGGGGAAAAATGGATTTTTAATCTCACCCAGGAAAATTGCCAAAGTGGGATTTTGTGCTTAGAAGGGGAAAAAATCTTGTCCTGCAGATGGACACAACTTAAAAGGGTTAAAACTGAGCTGAGAACAGGCATCCAGCTGCAGGTCTGTGCACTAGAAACAAACACATCTGAGCTCAGAATCAGGTCTTAAAAAAGATCCATCCCATTCTTTGAACATATTTACTGGAGTTATTTGATATTGTTCTGAAAACCTCCTTCATGCTGCATTCATCTCATCTTCTCCTGTAATTCAGAGATTTTATTTTCCACTATATTTTTAATTTATATCATGTTTTATTTATACCACTGTCTTTTATGAAACCCCAAATTTCAAACCTGACACKAGCATTACGCACATAAAGTAGACTTCTTATTATCAACACGGCAGAGGAGACAAAAAAATGACAGGAATAAATCTCAGGTTTTTTACGCTGGTGAGAGTTCTGCGAAGTAAGAGAACGTTTCTCAGCAATACAAATCGTACATTAAAAAATAATTTCCAGAACACGATACCGACTCTGGAGCACAAAGCAGSACCTCAAGCCGCGGTTTAGGTTTGTGTTCACGGCTGTGCCAGGCCTTGTGAGGAGACTTTGGAGTGATTAAGTTCAATGCTCACGGAAAGCAGTTATTTGGCACAGTGTCAACACGGCGTAATTGATATTTTAATTACCCCGCTAATACACACACGCTGAGCCCTCCTCCTCCTCCTCCTCCTCCTCCTCGCCGGCGTTGCGCAAACCGCGCTGATTACAGCCCCGAACGAGTTTGCTTAAGCGCAGGTTTAAGGGCAGCCGGTGCTTTCGGAAAGTGCTGTGGAAGAGAAGGAAATTCTGTCACCAGAGCCTGGTGGCACCTGAGGCGGGTGAACGAGGGAGAGCGTCCGACTCGGCATCTGCTCCGGGATAACACCGGGGATTTGATGGCTCAGGAGGAGACTTACACTGCTGGGGCTGTCCTGAAAATACTGGGTGATCAGAGTGACCAGCTGGAGGA
>NW_026623834.1:280362-333427 GCF_030028575.1 Malurus melanocephalus | reverse complement strand
AAAGGAAAGGAAAGGAAAGGAAAGGAAAGGAAAGGAAAGGAAAGGAAAGGAAAGGAAAGGAAAGGAAAGGAAAGGAAAGGAAAGGAAAGGAAAGGGAAAGAAGATGAATTTCTATGGAATAACTCAAAGGCAGAATGCACACAGTGATATAGAGATGCTGGCTCATTGAGAGCAGCAGTTGCAGCACCTTGGGATGGGATCTGCTGGCCAAGTGATGGATAGGAGGAGATAAGGACCCAGTTTGCAGCCGAAGATCAAAAGGCCCAGGCAGCAGAGACCATTCTGCAGCCAGACTCACACACACACACTCATCACTGTGCAGGACCCTTCCAGCTCAGTACCATGTGGTTCTGGGGGTGAGGGCACATCTGAATGCTCTCCTGCAGCCTCTTGCTCGGGGATGTTGACTCCTGGAAGGGTTTGGGGTGGAAGCCATCTCCTGCCAAGGAGCCGCTCTCCTGCAGGGAGGTGGCTCTGAGAGGATTTCAGGGAAAAAGGCAGATTCTCATGTGATATTCCCACCCTGGCAGGTGACAGTCACCCTCTGCCAGTTCAAGTGACACCTTGTCTTCCTCCTTTCTCTTTTTCAGGGAGAAATTCTATCACTACCAACTAAAGCCCGCACCTGCTTTGCTTCTCAGCTGTCACAACAGTTCCTTTGTGTGAGAAGTGTATCATGACACCCTAGTTATCCTTATCTCAGGAATGGGATACCCATGGGTGACCCCAAAGACTGGCCACACGACCACCCTGGTTCCTCAGGTTCACTGCTCTCGCACACAGCCCAGTCCTCATGAGCTCTGCTGTTCTCTGAGCACTCACAGAGTCGGCTCCTGAGAGGGAYCCCCATCACCCCAATTCTCTGCCAGCAGCCCTTGGCGAGGGACCACGCAGAAGCTGCCTCAGCCATGTGGAAAGAGGGGCTGCTGCTCCTCAGGGAGCTTGYAGAGGTGTTCAGGATGACTGGGAAGCTCAAGAAGGACCTCTCCCACAGAAGAAGGCCTCTATTCATGGAATTGTATAATTGTTTGGGTTGGAATGGATCTGTAAAGGTCAACATTCCACTATCCCAGGTTGATCCAAACCCTGTCCAGCCTGGCCTTGGGCACTGCCAGGGATCCAGGGGMAGCCACAGCTTCTCTGGGCACCCTGTGCCAGGGCCTCCCCACCCTCACTGTAAAAAACATCTTTCTTATATCTAATTTAAACCAACTCTCTTTCAGTTTAAAACCATCACTCTTTGTCCTATCACAACAAGCCCTGCTAAAAAGTCTGTCCCCAGATTTCTTTTTGCTCTTCAGGCACTGGGAGGGGCTCTAAGTTCTCCTCAGAGCCCTCACCTCTCCAGGTGAACACTCCCAGCTCTCCCAGCCTGRCTCCAGAGCAGARRGGCTSCAGCCCTCAGAGCATCCCCGTGTTCTCCATCCACATTTCTGTCCCCAGGCAGCAGCTCTGCATTGGCACCCCCTGAGCACAGACAGCACAGCCACGAGAGCTGAAACTCCAGAGATCTCCTCTCCACACAGCCCCTTCCTCTGAGAAAGCGAGTTTGGAACACACACGAGAACAATTCGCTCTTTGATTGGGAAYCTTGTCTCCCAGGTTCCGACCTGGAGGGAAATTTTACGCCCAAGCCCTCCAGCTCGGAGGGAGGCACGGAGGGAAGGGGCTTCCGAGGGAAAATGCAAYGGATACTTAAAGGCAGAAGCGTGTGTGGGTGGGTGTTGCTAAATTAAGCTCGCAAGTAGGTGGGGCAAACGCCTTAAACGAGTTTGTGAAGGTAAAATAATGTTCATTAAARATAGAAAAACAACTGAAAAAATACCCTTTGTATTCAACTTCACACTCGTACATCATAATGTTCCAGTAAAAGCCCATTTTCCCTTGAGATAATAAAAGAATTGAATTTTTCCTTATCGGTCATCTATTTTTCTAGCTAAAGCTATTACTCCCTCTCTGTGGTTGCCAGGCAACAAGAAATATTAATAGCAGCTTTTATTAGCTTAGCTTTAGCAGTGGAGTACCAGAATGAGAAAATGGAAAACATAAATGTGTTACATAAATCTTTCAACCTTTCAGGGTTTGTGTTAGTCTCTGTTTTCATAATGATTTATTGAAGTGATGGTTCATTTATGAGAAAAAGGAGTGTGAAATAAGAAAACGGAACATTACCCTGAAGGACTGTTTGAAAATAAATAATTATAGGAGGTGAAGAAAAGCTGTTTAAAACCATTTTTCTGAGTTTTATAAAATTTAAAAAGACATATTTCTTTCATTTATTGCCTCTGAGAAAAACACTAGCAGGGAATTGCAAACACGGCTCTGCTTAATACAAAGAGCCCTTCATGTAGGGTTGGGTTATTACTATTTTCCACCTCATGTTTGCGAGTTTAGTTTTTAAATACTGAACCATTAATAAGCAGAAAGCTGAATTAGTCAAAACCTTAAAACACACACCACCAAATTGCCAGTGAAAACTTATTTAGGACTGAAACTAAAGGGGAACTCAGGGAAGTTTTTGCTGTTGGTGACCCGACAAACAAAAATTTTGTTTATTTATTTATGAAGTCTCTTCTGAAGAGCATGAACTTGCTTTGAAGGGCACTGCTGCCTGTACAATGCACTGGGGTATGGATTGTTTTAAATAACTTATTTTAACAGGCAAGGATCTAAAATTATTGAAACATTGATGCATTGGAAGTATTTGCACAGTGATTCAAAATTATTGAAATCTTGATGCATTGGAAGTATTTGCCCACAACTTGTAAACTGCTCTGCCTGCAGGGATTTCCAATGGCCTGGAGGAAAGACAGGCACAGCTTACTTGGCTTTTGTGACAATACTTAATGGACATAAAKAAGTTTWTTATAATGAGGGTGGTAAGAAACGCCCCAGGTTACTCCAGGCTGGATGGGTTTTGGAGCAGTCTGGGTTCTGGTGTTGCAAGCTGCCTGCAGGACAACCTCACTCGGGGTCTGATGAGGACCAGAGGCTCATCCTTGGAGCTCTGCAGCATCCCAAGCACATCCCAGCTCTGGGAAGGGGCTTCTTTTCCTTTCCATTTCTCATGTGGGGCACAGCTGGGTTAYAGCAGGTTATTTTACTGGTTTCCTCTCTGTTCCACACCAAAGCCCTATCACCTGGGAAACAGCAATTCAAAGCCAACAAAAAWCTCCAGGAATTTCAGGGTGGCACTCACCTTGCTACTACAATTCACCCTCATTTACTGTTTTACTCTCTCGCCTCTACCTAAACAGGTTCCATAGTGCCCTGGCAATTTTTTATCTTTTACACTACAAATGTCCTTTTTGCCACTGAGGATTTTAAATATTATTTAAATATTTTCCAAGTAATCTTGTTCTGCTGAACAAACTGAARTTAAGGCCTTCCAGGCTGTGACCAAAGCTTTTTGCCCTTGCACCAGCTAACTGTGAGCAGAAAGAAGCCATCCCAGCAGGCTGGAGGAAATGTCAGTGGCTTTGAAGGAGTCACAAAGATCTCTCATCGTGAGAAACAACAGGAAGATGCAGACACAGGGAGCGGTGTCTGTCTGTCCAACCAACCCTGTACACCTGCAAAGCCTGTGATGGCTCCTGAGAGCACCCAAAATATCTTCCCAAATGCAGAAATACACGGCTGTGCCGCATTCCCTGGCYGCAGCAGAGCAGGAGGGAGCAGGGTGGTTGATTTTGGGAACGTGTATCCTGGGGGTGCACAGTTTTGGGGTCCTGGAGCAGGGCTGGTGGGCTCTGGGCAGTGCTGTCCCCACAGTCAGGGGCTCCTCAGCCCAGCACTGACCCACCTGATGGGCAGAGGCACCCCCAACCCTCCTGGCTGCTCTCCARCATTTATGGAAATATGTTTGTGCTGTGTTGGAGATTCCTGGGCTCTGACCTTGATCGCCCTTTGTTTCTGTCAAAAAGGTTCTGCCAAATCCACTTGGAAATCTCATKTATTCCCAGCAGCTCCTTAACCCAGCCAGCACCCACCTCACCATGGATCCACAGCACAGCTCTGTCCCCTCCCCTGCTTTCCCCACAGCCCCAAATCCCAGCCCCAGGGTGATCCCAGCCCAGCAGGACTCCCTGGGGATCCCTGGAAGGCTCAGCTGCTTTAACACTGCTGGGATATTCACAGTGAGCAAAGTTATTCTCTTCCCAAGGAAAGCATATTTTTTGCSTCTTTGATTACTTTTCCCTAATTACTCCCATTTCTCAGTGACAGTCACATCTCTCCTATTTTCTTTCCCCCCTGCCATTCCTCCTCTTTCCTTCCTTTTTTCCCATAGGGAAAGAGAGATCAGTAGAGGAAAAAAAAAAACCTCCACTGTAGCCAGAATTTTCTGTTTGTTTCTTGTCACCAACACAAAAAATATCAAACTTTCCCCAAACGAGCCAGCCCTGCCTCCTCCCCAGCCTTCCCCCAGCCCTTTCCAGCAGTTCTCAAACAGCACATTCTGTGCYATCTCTGCCTACTCTTGTCCATCCATCCCTCCTCTGCAGCTCACTGCACCCCATTCAGGGATTGAAAACTCCTTTAACTTCTAAAAACTCATGGGTGGGGAAAAAAAGGRAAATACAGTGACAGAAACAGCAGTGAAGTGATGCTTTAGGATTTCAACTTCTCTATTTCCATGTCTCTGTACCCCTGTGATTSTTCAGTGTTTAACTCCAGACTCCCCAGACAGTGCTGAGCTCCTGCTCTCCCATTTTTACACAAAACAATTCCTCTGCAGCCCCAAACTCAAGGGCACCTCCCTGTGCCAGGCCCCAAGAGATGGAAACAASAGAGAATTGGGGGAGCCAAGTTGGAGTTTTTGACTGCATTGGCTGCAGCTGCAATTGGAGGATTCAGCCCCGATGTGCAAATGGACAAAAGTGAGAAAGGGTGAAAAAGCCGTGAGCCATTGTCCATTGTGGGTGCAGCCCCTGGCTGGGCTGGGACTGCCCTGAATGACCCTGAAGGCCCTGCAATAACAGAACTGCTGTGGATTCTCTCAATTCTGTCCAGCCTCTGCTTTAGGTAAACCCAATAAATCATCAAAAGAACCAGGAAAGAGGAATGTGGAGCTGGTCCACAGGCAGATGCAAGTGTACAGAATGACAGTGTGGAGGGTGCTCAAGATGATGGTGCTGAAGGGATGAGGGAACAGATCTGATGCTGGATTTGGGGTTCCCCATCATGGTCTCCATCTGACAGCCCGTGGGTGAGCTGGAGCTGGGTGCAGGGACTGGCACACGGCACATCCACCTTCACCCCCAGCTCCCACCCTGCCACAGGAATTGCTGTGCTGATTAAACACCCTCGGAACTGCTCACCTGCACAGTGGGAGCAGCAGCCCATCCCATGGAGAGGCACTGGGAGGTTTGGTGCAACCTGAGGGTAACGTCAGGAYATCCCAGGACAGGAGACACACAGAGGGGACAGCAAACTGCACCCGGATAGTCTTTATTCACTTCTGAGCTCTCCAGAAAAAATCCCAATCCCATGGCTCTCAGTGAGTCCTGCCTYATGTCTTATCAGTTAGAGATTTGTTCATTTTATTTTCTTTTTGATTTAACAAAATCCCAAGGCTCAATTTACATTTTCAGRGCAAAAGTCTGACCAATGTCTAAACATTTGACCTCAAGCTGCCTGTTGTTTGTCACTGTATGCAAACCCACAGACATGGCAACCAAGGCAGGAAACAGCTGTGCATGCAAAAACCTGTGTGAGCTGCAGCAAAGAGCAGCGGGGAGGAGAGAGGCTCCAGCTCCAGCATTTGCATGAGAAATGTTGGTCCTGGAACAAAACCAAACCCTCTGCAGGCTCAGCCACCTCCTCCCTGCTCTGTGCAGGCAGGGCTCACTCCCAGAATGGCCTCCCATCACCTCTGGGGGGAAATAAACCCTCTCTCTCTGTGAATGTTGGCAAACAAGCCCCAGGACGGGTTGGGTTGGAAGGGACCTTAAAGATGATTTCATCCAGTCCCCTGCCATGGCAGGGACACCTTCCACTGTCCCAGGCTGCTCCCAGCCCCGTCCAGATTGGCCTTGGGCACTGCCAGGGATCCAGGGGCAGCCACAGCTTCTCTGGGCACCCTGTGCCAGGGCCTCMCCACCCTCMCAGGGAACAATTCCCTCCCAATATCCCATCCATCCCTGCCCTCTGGCASTGGGAAGCCATTCCCTGTGTCCTGTCCCTCCATCCCTTGTCCCCAGTCCCTCTCCAGCTCTCCTGGAGCCCTTGGAGGTACTGGAAGGTGTTTTTAGGTCTCACCCATATGAGTTTAAATCTGCTTTCTCTCCAGGATTTTTCTGTGCCCTCATGTGCTGCTGGCCTGAGCACTGGCAGGAGTTCCAGGTGTGCTCTGGGACCATCACTGCCATCGTGGGCTGCTGCTAGAGCAAGGGGAGACTCCATTCCCCACCAGAAGGGACAGAAGGTGTTCCTTTCCAGGGGAAAAAGGGCTGTGATGGGAGGGTAAAGCAGGATTTAATTCAGACCTAAAACTGCACTACAGGTGATCCCTTTGCTGCCAGGACCTCTGAAGATGGTTTACAGCTCTGAGGGTTTCCAAAGCTGAACAGTTCCAATTCGCTCTCCGCTGGGAAATTCAGGGTTCACTGGACTTCTTTTATTTTCGTGGTAAGGGGCAAACAAATCTTAATCTCTCTATTCTGTGTTTACAGCCCACTAAGTCCCCCTCTTATCTTCTGTGGCTCTGCCCTGATTTATCATCACCGCCCTGCATTTGTAAAACAGTGCCATAAAGTAAGAAAGAGAACATTTCCCAAGGACTACTCCAAAATAAATTATTTCAGACGCAGAGAAGCTGCTTAATAAATCCCCCTCTTCTTTTTTTTCCTTTAGGTATTTTAGAAAGTGATTTATCAGTGCAATATCACCTCTCAAAAATGAGACAATCAACATGGGATAAAATTATCGTGTTATGAAAATAGGGGTCAGGCAAAGGGGCTGCGCTTTAAATTAAACCAGGAAAAAATATTTCATCTGAAATTGACTCTTTTTGTCTCAGAAATGAATGTTTTAATCACCTAAGAACCTAAAAGGTAACACAGAGCCCTAAGTAATATTTAATTCCATAGAAATATGCCTCTGTTCAATATTGATGGGCAGAACACGATATTTCTCTTAAACATACTAACAATGAAACTCAGAGACTCATCAGGACTTCAGAAAGCCTTGGGGTTTTCCTAGACTAAGAGATAATATGCCATTTAAATATTTAAATATCTCTACCTTTCAGACCCTTATCTAGCCAAGCAATCAACACCCAGCGTTCCCCAGCCAGGCAGGGCCAGGCTCCCAGACACACTCTTTAAGTGAAATTAACTCTGTTTGATACCAGTGCCATTCAAAATCAATGATCTCAGAGAGAAACAATGTCAAAAACCAACCACAGGGCTGAACCTGCTAAAGAGGAAAACGGTATTAACCAGCAACAGCATTAATTCAATATCACTGTCAAAATCAAGTCACAACCCTTCCTTGGCGCTGCTGATGCAGGAGAATCATAATAATTATCCCTGGAGTTTCTTCCCAGAGCTTCACTTTACTTCATTATCCCTGCCTTGTTTATCCCTGCAGACGAGACATTTGAAACCTCGCGAGGTATCCCCTTCCCAGGCRTGAGCTGGGAGGCAATTTGAGTTTGTGAGTGCAGGGAGGGATCCTGTTCCCCCTGAAATCAATAGGACAGCTTTCCCTCCAGGACCATCCCCGCTGGTGCCACCGGGGCCACGCTGGCACTGGGACAGGGGTGACAGGGACAAMGGGAAGGACACAGGGAATGGGGGGCCTTGGCTGGTCACCTTGCCATGGGGATGGAGCTCGTGCATTTCGGGAAGGATAGAGGAGTCACAGAATCCCAGAATCACCAGGGTTGGAAGAGACCTTCAAGATCGTCCAACCATGCCCCAACACCTCAACTAAACCACGGCACCGAGTGCCACATCCAATCTTTGTTAAACACACCCAGGGATGGTGACTCTACCCCGTCCCCAGGCAGACCATTCCAGCACTTTATCACTCTTTCCATAAAACCTCTTTTCTGATATCCAACGTATATTTCCCTTGAAAAGGCTGCGTCTTCTTGTTCTGCAGCTGCTGCCTGGAGAAAGAGCCCAACCCCACCTGCCCACAGCCACATTTCAGGCAGTTGTAGAGAGCAATGAGGTCACCCCTGAGTCTCCTTTTCTCCAGGCTGAACATCCCCAGCTCCCTCAGCCGTTCCTCACAGGGTTTGTGTTCCAAGCCCTTCACCAGCCCTGTTGCTCTCCTCTGGATGTGCTCAAGCATCTCAACATCCTTCCTAAACTGAGAGGCCCAATCTGTCTGAGGAAAACACCCTTCCCTTGCCTCTGACAGCTTAATGGGGCTCAGGAGGACACCAAACCAAGCATGAAACCACCACCATGAGCACTCTCTGCCAACACWCCCCGGGCATGGCGGGCAGCACCAGCTATCCCAGCCCAAACATCCCATCACCAGCACCCTTCTCCACCCAGCTCCTCCTAACTGGACACACAGAGCGACTTCAACAGAATGGAGAGAAGGGGGAAAGGCACTGACCGTGGGCAGCTGGCTGGAGAGCAGGTGGCCRTCCTGGCTCAGCATGTTGGACACCATGATGGCTGGCAGGTCCATGTTCTGGTAGGGGTAGGCTGGGATCAGGCTGTTCGGAGGGAGGCTGTGGCACAGYGAGTGGTAGCCGGCCTCATGGTCCACCAGGTGCAGGAGGGACGGGTCGGGGAGGTTGGGAGGYGTTATGGGAGGGATCTCGTAGTCCTCGTTGTTCTCACTCTGGCTGTTGTACGTCTGCAATGTGAAAGAGACATTTTGYGACTGCCTTGTTGCTTCAGCAAAGAAAAATGATTATTTTTGTAAGAAATGCAGATTCCAGTGGAGATGGGTTTGTTGTGATGCCTAAAATAAGGCTCACCTGAAACAGAGGCCAGAGAAAGTTAAGAGAATAAAAGCAGACAAATTTAATCCAGGCCTACTGGTACACTGAGGGCAGACAAAGCCTCCTCCTAAGGCTGCACCCAAAATGGACCCTGAGTCATGAGATCTTCACTTTTTATAAGTTCTGTTTTATTAACACATCAGGCCCCAATTCTCCAATGACACTTTCAGGTGATGATGTCAACCACCCCAAACTTGCTGCCCCCAATTCTCTGTTGTTTCCATATTTTAGGGCTCTGAGGCAGCGAGGTGTCCTTGGATTCAGGCTCAGAGAGGAATTGTTTTGTCTAAAGAAGGGAGAACAGGAGTTTTAGCGCTGTACTAGAGAAGTGCAAGAATACAGATACATGAAAATACAGAAACTAAAAATCCTAAGGCATTAGTTCTAATAAAAAGGCATCTCCAGTCCTGCACACCAGGTTGAGGTGGGAGCAGAGTGTGAGGGTGGCAGCGCTGCACTGTCCATCAGGGCTCCTCACACACCTTGGATCCATTCAAAACACCCCCTTGCTCCCCTCTCCCATGCCTTTAACTCACCAGGAGGTGATCCCTACTCACCTTTTACTCCCCAAAACCTCAGCAGAAACCTCCATACCCAGACCACAGCCACGGAACCACAACTGCTTCCCACCCAGCTGCGGCCTTCCAAAGTSAAAGCCTCTCCCTGGACACCAAGCTCAGCTCCCAACCTATAGATGGTATTTTTTTTTTGAGAGGATTTGAGCTCTGGAAATAACAATTACTTGGGATCAAAATTCATGGAACTATGGAGCAGTTTGGATTGCAAGGAACCTTAAAGCCCATCCAGTCCCATGGCAGGGACACCTTCCACTGTCCCAGGTTGTTCCAAACCCTGGAACAGTGTCCACCCTGGCCTTGGACACTGCCAGGGATCCAGGGGCAGCCACAGCTTCTCTGGGCACCTTGTGCCAGGGCCTCCCCACCCTCACAGTAAAACATTTTCCCCTCATATCCCATCTAACCCTGCCTTCTGACAGTTTAAAGCCATTTCCTCTGGTCCCAACTCCCGCTGAATCCTCAAAACCCCCAGCACAGCAGCTGCAACCAGGGGGAAATGCGGAAACACAGCCATAACTTTTAAAAAATCCTTTCAGGAAAGCCTGCATGACCACCCCACATGGAGATTTGTCCTCCCTTGTATCCTCTCCCAAATTTCACCTGGAAAAGTCTCCCCTCCCCTCTGACCAAAGCTCCCTGGAGGTGACACAAACACAGAGATGTTGGTGCTCTGTCTGCTCCCCCACGTTTTCTCATGGCTTGTTTACTTGTAAGCATTCCCATTTATATAAAAAATGTTATTGCACCTGTGCAATCATTTTCACTTCAGACAAAACCATTTTTTCTTCACAATGTGTGAATCTATCCAAAATTATTAATCACCAATGCAGAATATAATGAGTCTCTGGCAGAGGAGGCTTATTCTAAACATTTACTGTTTCACATATTATTACAGCATATGAAATTCTGATTAGCCATAGTATTATACACATGCTAAAGCTAAATTTCCCAGATCACCTCGTTTCATGGTTGGATTTGGACTTAATACTTGATTTAAGAGCAAAACCCCAGATGTTAAAAAACCAGTTAAGCACTGTAGGCTTTAATAATCCATTGTCCCAGAGCTCACCCCCGGATTCGTGCTCTTCATCACCGCAGACTGTGGGGAGAAAGTCCTTAATAAAATGAAATGAAGCCTGTGTTTAACTGGAGAGCAGAAATCAGCGGGAGAGGCAGCAGGGAGTGAGGAGGGATCTGTGAAAGGGCACTGCCAGGGAGGACCACGGCTCTGTGCAGTAGCAAAGCATGGGGTCACTCCTGCCTCACCCCAAAACTGGGGCTGGAAGAGACTCACCCTCTGCTAAGCTGAGCCCTCACCTCTCACCTTAGCTCACCCCACTGCAGTAAAACAGAAAGACAAAGAAAAGAGGAGCTGACACAACAGAAGGGCAGGGTGCCATCCAGGACAGACTGGAGACATGGGGCCACAGGAACCTGATGAGGTTCAACAAGGCCAAGGTGAAGATGCTGCTCCTGTGCCAGGGCGATCCAGGCAGGGGTACAGACTGGGAGAGGTGAGCACAGAGAGCAGCCCTGGGAGAGGAGACTTGGGGATTCTGGTGGAGGAAAGGATGGACACAACCCAGCCCTGTGTCCTGGCAGCCCAGACACCCCTGCCATGAGCTGGGCTCACCCCACAGTGTGGGCAGTGGGGCAGCAAGGGGATCGTGCCTCTCTCCCCGCTCTCAGGACACCCCACCTGCAGAGAAGGACATAGAACTGTTGCAGTGAGTCCAGAGGAGGCCATGGAGATGCTTCAAGGGCTGGGACTCCTCTGCTCTGGAGGTGGCTGGGAGATCTGGGAGTGTTCAGGGAGAAAAGAAGGCTCTGGGGGGACCTTAGAGTCCATTCCAGGGTCTAATGGAGCTCCAGGAGAGCTGGAGAGGGAGTGGGGATAAGGGATGGAAGGACAGGACACAGGGAATGGCTTCCCAGTGCCAGAGGGCAGGGATGGATGGGATATTGGGAAGGAATTGTTCCCTGTGAGGGTGGGGAGGCCCTGGCACAGGGTGCCCAGAGAAGCTGTGGCTGCCCCTGGATCCCTGGCAGTGCCCAAGGCCAGGCTGGATGGGCTTGGAGCAGCCTGGGACAGTGGAAGGTGTTCCTGCCATGGCAGGGGTGGGATGGGATGATCTTCAAGGTCCCTTCCCACCCAAATTATTTCATGATTCTGTGATTCAAGAGCAGGCTCTGCACTCCTGACCCAAACCTTTGCATTTGCCCGACATTCCCACTGGCTGTAGAGGAACAGGGGCATGACAGAAACACAGGACAGAGCCTGGGCCATGCCAGCTCTGCACAGCTCTTACAGTTCAGGGGACATTCAAGCCCAGCTCTTTTCCCAGTCACTTGTGTCTGACATTGTTATCAGCCAGCGAAGGCAGTGGGCTGAGGGGATGTACGCAAGGCAGACACAGAGATCCCATTTAATACATCTCGTAGCTGGGTTTCCATTTGGGCTGCACTCCTTGAGGTACACTGATTCTTTCCCAGTTATTTAAGAGGATTTCACTCCAGGCTTTTACAGAAAGGGATTTAAATAAATCATGGCGCAGCAAACTTGTTCCTCCAACTGGTTTATTTTGGTATCAGGTAYATAAGCAAGTGGCTTTGCTGTACTTAACTAAATTATGTAAAACCCACTCRAAGTTTCCTAAAGCTCTCTTCAAAACTACGAGTCCCCTGTGTTGCTGCAGAGCAGCTCACCCAAGGGCTTTGAGGTGGTTTTGTACAGAGTGCCAAAGCCCCGGGCACGTTTCTGCCTCTGTTCTATTCAACGCAGGGTGGGGAAAAAAAAAAGAGAAAAGAAAAAAAGACCTGTTTAAATCACAAAGCTTTCCGAACAGCTACAGCATTTTGCAGACGTATCAAAATTACAATCAAAGCTGTACACAATCAAAATCAGATTAGACAATATCCAATCAACATAATCAGACTCGGCGCCTGGCAGCTCTCGCACCCTGTCGCTGCCGAGCTCCCCGAGCCAGCCGCCCTCGCTCTATGTGTGTTTTAAATAGATGGCCAGAAAGATAAGGAAGGGGGATGAGGCACACAGACACTCAGAAAGCTGGGAAAAGGGGTGATTTATTGTCACACACATTGCCTGTTGACAAGTCCACGGTGGCACTTCTGTCCTCACAAGGAGCGGTCTCAGCACACAGAGCTGGCCCCTCAACCCCTCTGCAGCACCACCCGACGCTCCTCTCCACCACCATGCGGGCTCCGTGGCAGATTATATTTCCCATTCTTATGTTAATTTGAATTAAATTAAACAGCCAATTATACGTTCTAAGGATACATTACAAATTAGATTAGTGGGCTGGTCTGAAGCCATTCATCCCGCCAGGGCTCCGAGCGCTGAGCGGCTCGTGGCTGCTGAACGGCTGCCCATTTGCAGCGCACAAAAAAAGATCCAGGATTTTCCACTGTCAAACAGATGACAGTTGTTGTGATTACACATTATTCCTCTTCAAATTAAAACACTGAAATCAGCTGAAACAACGAGCCTCTTCTTGCAAACCCTCTCGTGGCTGGCRCTGCCGGGCAGATGGCGGGTGCTGCTCGGAGCGGGGAAACCCTGCCTGTAGTGGGATGGAGACACAGGATGGAGCCAGGCTCTGTCACAGAGGGGACAGAGACCCTTCTCTGAGTGCCCCCATTGCCCTCAGCGCCCCAGGTATCCCTGTGAACCTGCTGTAGRGATTGTATGGGATTGAACTGCCTTGAGCACGGCCCCAGGGTTATCACAGAATCATCAAACAGCCTGGGTTGGAAGAGACTTTAAGGATCATCTCATTCTAACCCTCTCGCTGTGTGCAGGGACAAATTTCACCAGACCAGGCTGCTCCAAGGCCTGTCCAACCTGGTCTTGGGCACTGCCAGGGATCCAGGGACAGCCCCAGCTTCTTTGGGCACCCTGTGCCAGGGCCTCCCCACCTCCCAAACAGTTATACCCCATGTTTGCACAGTGAGGGCACAGGATGGCACTGCAGCAGGTAAAACCACCCTCCAACAGCAGCAAAAGCATATTTTAGAACAACTTTTCCATCTTGGAATCCAAGTTTGATGAGGGGTCCAAGGACCATTTCCATCCTGGGTCAGCATGAGGAGTCAGACAGGAGCAGAGGGGAGGTGATGTGGGGACAGAAAGGCTCTGGGTCCCTGCAAGGTGACACCCAGGCCAGGTCCAGGACCACCTGCACTTCAAGATGGCCTGATGGGCACACTGACCCTGCTCACCCTCTGCCACGGGACACAGAACAACCCTTGATGCTGCTGCTACTTCACCTTTCCCTACTCCTGGACTGCAAATAAAGCCTGGCCCTGGCAAGCTCCCATTATCCACCCCATAAGAGAACCTCCCCGAGCCTGAGGGGGCATTCCCAGCACTGTGTGACATGCAGGTGTGTTAATGTCACACAGCTCTTAGGGACCAGCTGTGACTCAGCCAAAGCCATGGCTGAGCCATGTTCTAAAAACACTACAAATTCACCTGCAGGTGACTCAGGAGGGACAGAGAGGTGCTGAAAGTGTATATCAATGATTCCTCTGGCTTCCTCCTGCCTCTCCCCTCCTGGAAGTGGAGGAAAGCACTGTCCTCCTTCACAAAATCCTCCCCAGCCAGGCAGCCCCATCCCTGCGCTGCATGCTGGTATTAATCACAGAGGACATGACTTGACCGAGGACCTGCCAAACCATTCTCCTCCTCACAGCGTGGCAAATGTCCAGTGACCCCAATTCTCCACTGAGTCATGTTCTGTGTGATTATCCGTGAGGATCCAGGAGCYGCAGCCAAGCATTGATTCAGAGAAATATTGTTCGTAGCGAGAAGGATAAAGATTTGCAGTATTATTGCAGGTAAATATTTGCCCTGTCAAAAAGCATTCAGCAGTAAATATGAGCCTGAGAGAGAACATTTGTTCTTGGGAAGCTACAAGGAAATACAGAGGCTGCTRCAATCCATCCTGCTGACACAAACCACCACGGACCCTGTGCCATCCCTCAYCTGACTGGGTTTTTCCTGAAGCTAATGCAAAATCTCAGTGACCCTCCTGACACTTTGGGTCTAAAGAAACCCAACCCAGCCTGGCAAGTCTGCAGAGTGAGGAAAAGGCTAATATTTGTGGGGCTGAGAGGAGCTACAGCTTGAGCTCCTGGTAGGGTTGAACCCTTGAGCACACGGAGCACACGAAGGTTGCGGGGTGCCCACACCATCCCATGAGCAGGGATGGCAATGCCCCAATCCCAACCCAACCCCAGCAGGACCCCATCCCAGGGCTGAGGGTGGTGTCTCTCAGGGAGAGCACCCTCCCACCAGCATCCCACAGGGAAGGAGCTGCAGACASCCAGCCTGGTGGATGGTTTGGGGGTTTTTCTGAAGCTGGATGATGTGTCAGGTGCAGGCAGAGCAGCACGTGGATGGCTTTGTCACACTGCCACATTCYCCACATGCCACTGGTCACACCAGATGCAGGGAATGCCAGGTTGAGAGAACACCCTCRTCCAAATGCAACGAAAAAGGTAAAATTGAAGCTTCCTGAAGACCAGCTGTCCCTATTTTCTCAGAAACCTCCAAACTCCTCTCCCACAACACCCATTACTCACACAGGCACACTCCTATTTGCAAGAAGGGGATTTTGATGTGTTCCTGCAGCACATGAATCCGAGGGGTTTTCTGCTCATCTCAAAGCACTGAAGCTACAGGGACAGAAACGTCACTTGAGGTGGCAGGAGAAGGTGGAAGTCACTTGGCCATTGCCAACTCCAGAGAAATGCTCAGGCCAGGAAGGGAAATGGGGTGTGGGGTGGCCATGGGAGGTTGCCTCTTTTATCACCCCTTCTCCAGGCAGGGATGGCAGAGGGTTCCTGCTCACACCTGTGATTTCCAAAGCCCGGTGCCAAGGAGTGAAGCAGCGCTGATTTTCTGTGTCAGCAGCTCTGGGTCTTAGGAATGGAAATTGATTTGCCTCATCCCTGCACACGGAGATCTGTGTGAATAGCAGGGCCAATGAATTATGTGGAGGAGAGGTGGATAAATACTGGAAAGAAGTATTTATTAACAGTCAGTCACATACAATCCACAAATTGTCTTTGAAGTGTTCCCAGCCCCTGCTACATTAATTTTCACATGCTCAGGTTGTTTTTTTGGTTTTTTTTTTTAAGTAGGGAAATGCTGTTGAAAAGGGAAAAATGAGTTCTTGCATGAACAGAAATGTGCCCTGGAAGTGTCTGCACAATGTTCAGCATGAGGCTGGGAGCTCAGCAGGGCAGCAGTCAACCTGTGGGAAAGGGGTCTCTTCCTGCCTCTATGTCTGCCCCTCTTCCATATCCAGATTTGTAGGGTTTAAAATCACAGAAACACAATGGATTGGGATGGAAGAGACTTCAAAGATCATCTTATTCCAAACCCCSTGACAGAGACACCTTCCACTGTCCCAGGCTGCTCCCAGCCCCAATGTCCAGCCTKGCCTTGGGCACTGCCAGGGATCCAGGGGCAGCCACAGCTTCTCTGGGCACCCTGTGCCAGGGCCTCCCCACCCTCCCAGGGAACAATTCCTTCCCAACATCCCATMMATCCCTGCCCTCTGGCAGTGKGAMSCCATTCCCTGTGTCCTGTCCCTCCATCCCGTGTCCCCAGTCACTCTCMCGCTCTCCTGGAGCCCCTCTAGACCCTGGAAAGGGATTTAAGGTCTCCCTGTATCCTTCTCTTCTCCAGGTGAACACCCTCAGATCTCCCAGCCTGCCTCCAGAGCAGAGGTTATTGCAGTTAAAAACCCCAAACAAATGCTGGTTGTCCAAAAGATCAATCCCACACCTCCACACTCTGTTTCTCTCCATTTCTCCCACTCTGGGCACTTCTCAGGTGCTTTGGCACTCAGCAGGGTGGGGCTTGGAGGGAGTGATATCCACAGGGAACAGAAAATCTCAGATCATGCCAAAATAAACTTTTTTTTTTTGGGAGGCATGAACCTAATTCCACATTTTGGGGGATGTTTTCTGTGCAACCAAAGCCAGAAACAAAATTCTTGGAACCATTTGGCCTCAACCTGTCTGTTGAAGACAGGAAATGAAGAATAAGGTACCAACTATTTATAATCATCCGAAGGATGCAAGAGCTCTGAGTCTCAGCCTGGGCAATCTGCTGCATCCCCTCCCCTGGCACCACAAGCTCACAGTCAGGTTGGATATTGTCCAAGCTGCTGTTGACCTGCATCACCATTTCACTAAAAAAAAAAAAAAAAAAAAAAAAGCTAAAAATAATGGAATTCAATGAACAATTTTTAGCAGAAGAAATCAGCCTTATTGTAGGCTTTTAAAAAGGCTCCTAACTCTCTCTCTCCCTCTATATATATATATGTATTTTTTTTTTTAATCAGTATCTTATCCAGAAGTGGAATCCTGTCAAGAATAGTGGATAGCAGAGAACTATAACTTCTTATTATGTGTATAGTGATTTTATGAATTCAGTGGGGAATGAAATGCAATTTTGTCAGACTTGTCTGTGTTCATAATGACCAAGTCAAATTAATCATCGTGGATAATACTCCTGTGTCAGCCATTCAAGAGATTTTTTAATAGAATTTTTCTGATTCATGTCTTGCAGTACATCAGATCCGTAGTAATGCAGGCACTTCTAAAAATCAGTGCAATTATGGCTTCTTGTTGGCCTGTCATTTTCCTGGAATAAAAATGTCTCTGCAGAAGTCATATACTGTACATAAACCAAAATGGAAAACAAAAATATAGTTACAATTAGGCTTGATTTTTTTCTAAAGATTTAATATCTTTTTGAGGCCATTATTTATAGGCAATACATAAAGCTCCAGTGCACGACGTGAAGATGGACTGGTTTATCACAACACAGACCAATTTTATCCTGGTTGTCATTCCCCCTTTGATTGCCCTGTGAGTTAGTGGCTTTTGCAGGCATGGAAATGACTATCCCGTAGAACAAACAGGGGATAGGTAATGGGTTTGCAGTCAAATTATTGTGTTTATTAAAAATGTATCCAGGAAAGCCCACTCAGATCCCAAAGGGCTCTTGCTCAGGAAAATCTCCGGTTCAAGCAAAGGTTACGGTTTCCATAAAGGCAGATATTCATGGAAGGGGCAGCAGTGCAGCAGGCAGCGGTACAGAAAGGATTAGGAATGCTGTGTTTAYCCTCCTGAGGAAAGAGAGACAGACAGACCTCAAATTCCCTGGTGGACCAGACAAAAATGAGTTTTGGAAGTAGATACCCCCAGGAATAAAGAGGAAGAAAAATGYGATCGGATATCTCAGCTTTTCTTGCTTTCATGGCAAGGCAGCAGCAGGAGAGGGTAGGGCAGGACCCTGCCAGAGCCCCACAGGTCCCAGGGGGAGCTCCACGAGAGCCTGCTGGGATAAATGTCCCTCCAAAACCAAATCCTCATGCCACCAGGACCCCCTCTGTATGGCAGCACCCTGTTCCTCTAAAAAAGACCTTCAGCTCCCAAATAAGCAGATCGTGGAAYCCCAGAATGGTTTGGGTTGGGAGGGACCTCAAAGCTCACYCAGYTCTACCCCCTGCCAYRGGCAGGGACACCTTCCACTATCCCAGGCTGCTCCAAGCCCTGTCCAGATGGGTTATTAAGGCTCAGTTCCTGCTGRCAGCATTTTCAGAATTCAWCATTGGTTTACACAAACATCAGCAGCASCCAKGGCTYCTGAAAACCCWTTGTTGGATCTCCTCATGCAGGGCYAGGGCTGTGGGGCACATGTGATGMACAGCTGCTYSTGGGTGACCCACAGCAGTGGCTCACCTCACCTATTTCTTCTTCACCTCCCCACGCTGATAAGGGAACTGTTTCCTTTCACCAGGTGTTTTCGGGAATGTTCTCCCCCAGCCTCTCAGGGCAATCGTGGCAGTGCTCCAGGGAAAGCCAGGGGATGTGCAAGCTCTGCTCCACGTTGGCAAAGAGCAGCCTCTGTCATCTGCCTCACCATCAGCCTCCTTAAAATTGTTTATAATGATTTTTGCCTGGTTTTAAAATGTATTAGAGGCACTGAACATCCAGTGAGCCAGCAGCCAATGGGATCTAAAATTAGACTGACTAGGCCGGACAAATATAAATCCATTTCTTTTCTTTCCTAGGATCTCGCCTGGAAGTGAATACAAGGGATATCATATTCTACTCAAGAACATGATGCATTTTGGGGAATTATCTGAGCACAAGTTTTACATAATTGCCTTTTTTGTCTCAGGGCATACTGGACTTGCATAACGAGCTCAGTGCACTCACAGCAGTCCATTGTTGGGCTGGCTGGATTTGGGGGGTGCATTGAGCCCAGGGGTGTTACACAATGGTGAATAATGCACTGCAAGCAGGTCAGGAGGGAAAGCAGCCCAAAACCAGGTAGAGACAAGGAAGAATTAGSCAAAAGCACTCTAAGAAATTAATTCAACCTGGCTTCAGCTGAGCCAGAAGGACTGGAGCAGAAAGGAAAATACAGAGTACCACACTCATTCCCTTTCAGATTTTGTCTGCCAGTATTTTCCTCATGCTTCAAACTGAGGGAGTGGAGTTAAGGATCAAACAAAGCCTTTGTGCCACACTTTGCGTGGATGGTTTGTTTGCACCATGTTTTTCAGAGTTTCATCTCAAAAGACATGTCCTACTCATGGCACGTGGCTGTCACAGCCATCCTCTGCTCCAGGGTGTTGTGGTCTGCAGCAAGACCCTCCCAGCAAAGCCACAACAGCAACATCTTCAATCCAGACTTTTTGGTCCCAAATGTACCCTCTTTGGTTTTTTTTTATCCTCTCATCAGCAAAGAGAAACTTTCCAAAGAAGCCCTCATCACCCAGGACACACCAGGAGTGGCGTGGGCAAGGCACCAAAGACACAACCGAGAGCCTGGGAAGCCAACACCAAGAATCCCATGCTGGAGCTGAAGGGACAATCATAACTTTTTCCTAAATGCCCCACACTACCYCTGGTTTGTACCATCTTTCTACATAGAACCAGAGGACTTAACCCAAGGCTCTGCTTTTAGAGGAAACTAAAAATGCTATGGAAATGGAAACTCGCCAGCATTTGGAGCATTGCTCCTGCTCATGCCCCAATCCCATAAGGGAGAGCAAAGGGAAGTAACAGTTCTTAGTACCCTTTCCTTCAAAGTGTGGGTTTCAGCCAGATTAAATCATCACCAACTGGGTCAGAATCAATACTTGTGCTAAATTTCTTGTTATTTCCTGTTGCCAGCACCTTTGAAGCACAAAGCATCACCACAAACCCGCTGGAATCTGAACCCTCRCAGTTCCCAAGCCAGGCTTGGGACCCCAAAGCTAATTGACAGGAAAACTGTACTATAGGATACTAAAAAATCAAAAAGCAATAAACCCCAGCAGAAGCAGTGCCCCCCTCCCCATCACCCATCACCCAGATTTGATGCGTGTGATTAGCACGAGGAAGGCAGGGACGTGGGGATGGCTTGCATAATGTGGTGCAATCTAGCACCTCCCCCAGGGTGCCCAGCTGCTGCAGAAGCAATTTCACAGCTCATCATCCATTATGAGATTAAAATAATTTTTTTTTCCCCTCCTGTGAAGTATTAATAAATTGTGCGGGCAGAGCAGAGTTAGTGCCATTTACACAAACGGTACTGAATCACCCACCTAGTTATTTCTTAATGGATTGAGTATCTGTGCTCCTCCTTAGCCTGTAATTTAAAAACCTAAACACACAAACCTGTTTATTTGTCTCATCAGGCCCCGAGCCAGCACTTGCTGAGCCTGGGGACAGTGGGACAAAGGCAGAGCTGCTGCCTCCCCTGGACCTGCCCCAGCACTGTGCAAGGGAACAATACCAAAACATCCACGTCAATCAGTAAGAAAAAGGAAAAGCACCACAAAAAAAGCCCTTAAAATCCCTGAAATCCCTCCTTTACTTTCCCTTCTGGGGGCAAAACTCACTGAGGCATTGCTGATGTGATGCAGGTTCTTTGGTACATGAGTGGAGATGTAAAGCTGTAGTCAGAGCACCACTAATGGCTCTTTGAACATCCCTGCTTTATTATGGTATCAGAGAAGAAGGCATGTTTAATGTTTAAACTTCCAACAACAAATGCCTTCAGCAAATATGTTTTATGTATTTATTCAGTGCTTCTTAAGCGCCTGTCGCCTCAGCAGCTGAGGTGCTGCTTACCTCTATTTTATATTTATTTTATTAAAAGTAAGAATATATCAATGCTTTGTGAAATAGCACTTTTTTCCCTCCCTTCTCTGCTCTGCCCCAAGAGCAGCTTGAAATTCTTCACCCAGCCATCCACTGCCAAACACTTCAGGCTGCCAGGAAGCTGCCAAAACAGGGAAAGGAAATAAACTGAAAGTACAAGGTGATAAATCAGCTTCCTATGTTATCCCAAAGACCTTCAGCCCCTGAATCTGGGTCCAGCACGAGGAAAAAGTGCCAAAGCCAGGTACCTCTGAGTCAGATCTGCCAAAGCTAACCCTGAGGTGGGATGGAAAGAGATCAACCCAATTCCAGGGTCAGTGACAGGGTTGGTTGGCCAAGGGAGGTCAGTGACAGGTCACCCATGGGATTGGGATTTCTCACTCCTTGCAGATCCTAAATWTGCAGAGCTCCGCAACGTGCCAGTCCCAGAATCACAGAATTATCACTGAGGTTGGAAAAGACCTCCAAGGTCACCAAGCCCAACCTCTGACTGACCATGTCCCCTGAATCCAGTCCATGGGATGTCCAGGTGGCTGCCCCACCCCKGGCAGTGTCCAAGGCCAGGCTGGACAGGGTTTGGAGCAMCCTGGGACAGTGGAAGGAGCCCATGGCTGGGGTCTTGGAGGTKAATGAGCTTTAGGGTCCCTTCCAACCCAAAACATTCCATGATAATCACACAGGATCTCTCTCCACCTCCTTCACATTTACTGATTGCCACAATTACGACTCTTCCTCCGCCATCGCAGCTCCAAGAATTTTGTTCTTTTCCTCACTTATCTGAAGCAGAAGCTGTCATGTCACAGGAGCACAAAGGTGCTGGGGCTGTTAGGGAAAGCAGGAAGCACCAAGAGACTCGTGACAGAACTGTGAGAACTGGAACATGGTGCATGGCCAAGGATCCAAACCCCCGGTGTAGGCGTGAAAATCTCAGCCTTAAGCCTCCAATATGTGAATTTTGGGAAACAAACAGATTTTATCTTTAACAATTTTAACAACTTTTTTTTTTTTTTCTTTAATAAAACCAGGCTTATATATGGCACCTAAAAAAAGGCAGGAACACACACATGGCTGTGAGAGGCTCATCCATGTCCTAAATCAGACATTCATCAAATGCCTTCAGAAGCATGAAACAACCTGGACAAAATGAGCAGTAAGAACCATCCTTTCAGGAGRAAGGCAGAAAAGAAAACCACACATTAACCATGAAAATAGGAGTGTTCCCCTAAAGTGATGACAACTGTCCATCTAGAAGGACAGCCAGGACATCAATCTGCTGCTCACAGCCAGGAGCCTGTGTCAGGGATGAACTCCAGCACTGGGTCTGGCAGCTCTAAAGACTGTGGACAACATTTGTGGGCACAGGGAATGGCTTTGCAGAGGACTTAAGGTGCAAGAGGGCTCACATCAACACCAGGACAACGTTCATCACACAACCACCAGGCCAAACCAACACACAAAGCATGAGGAGAGAAGAGAAACCGAGTCCCAGCTCTCCAGAGGCCAAAGCAGCTGAAACCCTCCATCCACTGAGCAGCTGGAGAAGTTTTTCTGTTGTTTGCATTGGTTTAGACACACCAGGTAGAACCTGAATTGTTCCAAGAAAAATGGGCAGAAGAGGAAGAGTCAAAATGAGCCGGAGATGCTGATGGAGAGGAGGGGGAGGCTCTGAGCACAACAGGGCTGCACATTAGAAAGCCAAAACTTCAACCCCATGGTGAAAATTCACGTTTTCCCAGTGTACTCCAGGGCTGCAGCTGCTATCTGTCAAATCCAAGCCCACACAAGGCCCAGTTATTTCCATAAACCTGTGATGACTCAGAGCCAAGTGCTTCTATTGCCAGTTCTAGTACCAAACTGGGCACCTCGAGTCCCACCTGGAGTTACCAAAAACCCATCAGTCCAGTCTGACCCCAAATACAATCAAAATGGGACAGATCCTCTTGAGGGAGATCATTGGAGAAGTCTGTGTGTGAGCTAAGCTGCACCAGCTTTCACCACTTCTCCTCCCATCCCTYTTCTTGATCTCAAATAACAGGAATCTCTTCCCAGACTGAAACAGAGCAAGGAAGAAGTCAAAAACCAAAGATTGCATGGACAAAAGGAGAGGAAAGCAGGTGTCTCTAAYGGGGATATCACAGCACTCCTTGATGCAGAAGTCTGGAAATCAGGACAAGCAGAATTTCACTGTATGTTCTGCTCAGAGTGCTTCAAAAATTAAACACCATCACATGAGCTGCTCAGAGCACTCCAGAGTTTTCTGCACTTCACAGAGCAGCTTTCCTTTTTTTTTTTCTCTCTCTCTTTTTTTTTTTTTTGGATCTCCAGCATCTCTGTGTGATTCATTCCTGAAGCTCCATCCAAGTGCCCAGTAACTTGCTCTCGATAGTGGTGTGGGTTCCCAGGCTCACAGAGCCCTGACCTGCACACAGAACATGCCCTGCTGCTACCTGGTGCCCCATCTACTCCCAGAGGTGATGGGCATCCTCCTCTAGCCAGCTCCAGGCTGGAAACAAGCACTTTTTGGGTATTTGCTCCCAAATTGAACTAGGAATTCATCAAGCCTGGGAAAAAAAAAAACCTCCTTGAGAGAAAAGCAGCTCCCATGGGGAGCCCGAGCCCTCAGYGCCACGTAGGTGTGTGGTTTTGTTTGGAAGTCATCTGGAATTCTTAAAATAAATTCGCTAAATTGTCTTCCAGAGACTGATGGCTTTTCTTTTTTTTTTCTTCCCCCTCCTTAATAAACTTTCAGGGGTATCTTTATTGTTATGTCTAATTTTAGCGAAAACTAACATTTCCTGAGATTCAATTTCTCTCATAATTGTTGGAAGGAAACTAAACTGTCTGCTGTAAACATTCACTGTATTGTGTGAAAAGTATCTTTATTACAGCCCACTGGGAATACTAATAAAATTCCCAATCCTTGCCCTTCCCCACATTTTTTTTTTAGAGCTCAGTCTTTTCTCTCATATACCCATTAGTGTCAGTTCAAACATTCTGCAGACGAGATATGAGAACTTAAAATATATTATTTAACAATCAAGTGTGGAATAAAGACTTGTGAGCAGTAAGATCCTTTCTGCCTTCTCTTTCCATGCTTTCTGTAATAGAAAATGAGGATGGCTATTCCATTTGTCTGCGTTCGTGCTCAGAGTTGATGTAAAAAATCTCATTAGTTTAGTCTGACATATATTCAATACAGTCTATGTACATATTTTTTTTCATTCTAYTCTACAGCTGCAAAATGATACTAAATTTCATCAGATTGGAATGAAAACTGTGGTCTTGGAACATTTCCCTTTAAGGGTCTTATATTTATTCAGAATTCATGAATCATTTTCCAGTAATACAACTATAATTATTCTTAAAGTGTTATGTTTGAAGTTTAATATGAAATACTTGCAAAAAGCTCTTTTTCACTTTGATAGTTTGTAATCTTCATGGTAATCAGATCAGTTAGCTCCTTCCCACAGCAGCCARGAAAATACAATTTAATATGAATCTCACACTCTTCAYTCATGTTTTAATTAAAGTAATAAAAGCCAAGTCATATTTTGCCCTTTACAGCGTACACAGATGYACAGACCTGGGTTAGACAGCATCAGACCTGGCACTTTTGATGGCAGCTGATGAATTTGTTGTTTGAGATAAATTTAGTTCAGGCTGGCTCCGAGGCTGCTGCTCATGGAAGTGGTATCAGTGATGGGTGAGACCCTTGGCAGAATCACGAAACTGGGGATGGGAGTGTGGTGGTGCATTCCCCCTGCCCCTTTTCCAGGCTACAGTGTGATCTGAGAAATGTTTGTTAGGCCTTGGCCTTGCAAACACCACCTGGGCTCAGCTCTTTCTGAGTTTTGATTGCCTGGATTTTGTTTGGTTTTGCTGTTGCTCACTTTCCCTCATTGTGCCTTAGCTGTCCTTTGTAAACAGAGTGAATCTTGCCAACGAATCTGTTGTGCTTTGTGGTTCAATATTAAATCTGACTCTAGCTCATACCCTTGTCACTGATTTTTTGGGTGATCTCAGGCACACTCATTTGGCACAGGGAGCGCAGGGACCAAACCTGGGAGATGTGGGGCTGCTGTGACCCCCATCCTTCAGCTGGGCCCTGTGTCACCGCTCTCCTCCTGTCACTTGCTGCCTGCCTCTGCTCTCCTTGCTATGAGAGCTTTCCCTTTGAAGCAAATGCCAGTTTCACATGACAGAATTCATCCCTTTCTGAGGCCAGGCTAGAATCATGCAGTCTGATGCTTGATGATCAGATCATGAAGGTTTATCTTGGCTTCAGYTGAGTTAATTTGCTGAACACCTTTYGTCACATGCACCAGATCCAGGACCTGACCCTTGATCCAAGACTGACTGTTCACTAGGGCTGAGAAGAGGAAAAAATTAGTTCTGAATTCTGAAATTACTTAAAATTTTTGCATCTTCTGCACTTACTTTTTACTTACTGCCTCCGATTTTTGGTTCCCACCATGGCTGTGACCATGAGAGCTTTCCACACCAAACCTGGCCCAGTGTGTCACCTGAGACAGAGAGATCTGAGCCTTCCCCAAAGGAGCAGCACCATGAGGGCCTGGTGGCGTTCTCTTCCCAGCCAGCACAGCCCCTGCTCTGCCCGGCCTCGGGGTGAGGAGAGCTCAGGGTGAGCACCTGGCTCTGAGCAAAAGGGCTGCACTTGGGACACACAGCCCTCCTCATCCCGCAGAGCCCTGATCATGGGATCATTCAGGCTGGAAAGACCTCCAGGATCATCCAGTGCAGCCATGGAATCCCCACCGTGTCACCCAGGCCAGAGCACCTCCACGGATGGGGACTCCACCACCTCCCTCAGAAGCCCCTTCCAATGTCTGACAACTCTTTCAGTGAAGAAATTCCTCCTGATATCCAATCTGAATCTCCCCTGGCACCGCTTAAGGCCATTTCTCGATATTTGCCTGGGAGCAGAGCCCGACCCCCCCGGCTGCCCCCTCCTGTCAGGGAGTTGTGCAGAGCCACAAGGCCCCCCCTGATCCCCCTTTGCTCCAGGCTGAGCCCCTTTCCAGCTCCCTCAGCCTCTCCTGGGGCTCCAGACCCTTCCCCAGCTCCGATCCTTTCCCTGGACACTCCAGCCCCTCCATGCCTCCCTCATGAGGAGCCCAGAAGCGGGCCCAGCACTGGAGGTGGCCCAGCAGTGGCTGCACAGGGGACAGTCCCCTCCCCAGTCCTGATGGCCGCTCTGGTTGGGATACTCTGGTTGGGATACTCTGGTTGGGATACTCTGGTTGGGATACAGACGCTCTGCTGATGCTCCTGCCCTGGTGGGGCTGCAATGGAGCCCAAGGACGTGCCCAGGGTGTCCCAGAACTGACAGGGAGAGAAGGGCTCCTTCTGCCCCCAGCCATGGCAACAGAGGGTCTTTCCTTCCTGCCCAGGCCTTCATCCGAATGCTGAAGGGGAAAATCACGTTTTCCTGCTGGAAGTAAGAGGCTCCTCAGTTAATCACCGTGTTGTGACAGCAGCCCCAAACACCGGCTGGGGCTGGGTCTCCGATGAGAAGAGAAGGAGTGATCAATCAGCTGGGAAAGGAAATCCCCAGAGCAACAGGCTGGGTATTTTCTGCCCCACTGCTGTGGCCCACGGAGCTGCGTTTCCACAAATAAACAGAGATTTCCAGAGGGCCTCCCCAGAGGTTCATTAGAGAAGCAAACCACCCTGTGCAGGAGCCAAACCCACCCCCCTCAGCAGGACACAGGAGGAAATCCCTGCTCATCACAGCTCCCSAGAGCGATGGGGCTGCACTGACAGAGCTCAGCATCAGCCCTCGACATGCACGGCCCTGGTTCCCTGTCATGCTGTGTCACAGCAGGAATTTGGGACACCCGTGGTGAGGAATTAGCTCAGCACAAGGAGCYGGAGCATCTGAAGGCAGGAGCAGCTGGTGGATAAAAGCTCCGAGATTGCCTTTGGCTGAAGTGACMGCTCCAGGCCAGCCCAGGAGAGGCAGAACTGACCAGAGGGGCCCTATGGGGGGGTTAAATCACACTGAAGCACCACATTCACCTGAGAGCTGTGCTTTAAAGGGGATCTGCTCCCTCCAGAGCTGCTCCAGGTTCTCCCCCGTGCAGGTCTCCACCTTGCTGCCCATCCAAGGGGTTCTGGTTACACCATGAGCACTCCCTGTACAGCAGCACTGAGCATGTGGGAAATCCTGGATAAAGTGACACTTCCTTGGCTAAAGCACATCACCTTCCTCRATCATTTGCTGCTCTTTTATRAGCCTGATGCCTCAGGATTTCAGTTTCTCTATTTCCCTGTCTCTGTGCCCCTGTGATTGTTCAGTGTTTAACTCCAGACTCCACAGACAGTGCTGAGCTCCTGCTCTCCCATTTTTACACAAAACAATTCCTCTGCAGCCCCAAACTCAAGGACACCTCCCTGGGCCAGGCCCCAAGAGATGGAAACAAGAGAGAATTGGGGGAGYCAAGTTGGAGTTTTTGACTGCATTGGCTGCAGCTGCAATTGGAGGATTCAGCAAATCCCGATGTGCAAATGGACAAAAGTGAGAAAGGGTGAAAAAGCCGTGAGCCATTGTCCATTGTGGGTGCAGCCCCTGGCTGGGCTGGGACTGCCCTGAATGGCCCTGAAGGCCCTGCARTAACAGAACTGCTGTGGAKTCTCTCAATTCTGTCCAACCTCTGTCTYAGGTAGGCAGATTTTAGGCATCAAGCCATTGGTTTTACAAGCCCAGAAGCATTGCTGGAAAGCCAGTCCAGGTGTCCTTGTGGCACAGGAGTCACCCTGAACAGCAGCAGGTCTTGTCCAGTCTGACTGCACCTCAGCTGTGCCCCATGGTGCKCTGAAGCAGCCCCAGTTCCTCCATCCCCTTCACCCTCCAGCACATGGGCGCATTTCTGGACTCTGGGATACACTTTTCCTTCAGCATTTTGGTACCAAGAACCACCCATGTCCAATCCTCTATCAGAACTCCTCCTGGTGTCAGCATTTTCTGACTGCAAACCTTCAGATCAGGATGCAGCAGCAGCAAACACTGTTTCTCAGGGGGATGGACACAATCCTGCTGCTGCCCTCTCTGCCAGCCCYGGGTTCCCCCACTGCAGCCCTGCTKCCKCCAGCCTTGGGACACTCTCCTGCACAGATTGGATTTTTATTATTAATTTTTAAATGTTTGACTGTTTGCAGACTTCTTCACTGCAAAAGAAATCCCAGCTGTGGCTGAAGGTCCTCAGGCACGCTTTGATCCCACACCTCACTGACCAAGGGCTACAGCCAGACCTGCTGCTCAATACACATACACTCTTTAGCACTGGGTCAAAAACATTCTCTGAGCTGATTCATATCCCAGAAAACTTCAGAAAGACAAGGAAAGGTGACTGCTGGCAGTTGCCAGAGCTGGCTGTGGTCTCCAGGGAGACCTTAGAGTGTGGTGGATGCCATGCCCAGCCCTCAGGCTGTCAAGGGTGTTGTGTGTTGGTGGATCTCCTTCTCCCTCCTGCCTTGGCCCCTAAACCTAAACCTATTCAGGAATCTCCTTGATGAAATATCTACGTGTGAAATTCAACTAGCACAACAGTTTCAGTGTTTCCCATCCCAACCAGATGCTCTGTGGCACCTGACAGGTGCATTCAGCTGTTTAAGGTGCTATTTCTTTTTCCCTTTTTTCCCCAGAGTGAGTGCAATAGCAGCAGAGACCATCCATTCTGCTCTAGGAACTGCTCAGTTGCATCAGTTTTTCACTCTAGGATGCTTGCTGGMTGTTTTCCAAATGCCCTATTGCTAAAAACTTAGGAGTCCCTTGAGACCAAGGGTTGAAGATGATGCTCATTCTGCTTGTAATACCAAGGGATTTATGATTATTATTTTATTTAAGCACTACAGCCGGCCTTGCACCAGCAGCAAAACCTTCTCTTCCTATGACTAAGCTACAGGAGTCGCTTCCTGACTGCACCTTTCAAAAATCTCACTGTCACACAGGAGTTCATGCAAAATTCACAAGCCTGGATCATCAGCTGTAGTTGTGCTCAACTCCCAAACCCCGCCTGGAAGGGTTTCCATTAGCTGCTGATTATAATAAATGACATGTAACACTCTATTGTTCATCCTAAAATAGTACATGAGATTCTTCCTGAATCGTCTGCTGAGAAAGGCATTTAGGATCTATCAATGTCTCCCCCTCTATTTTTTATTCTCCAGCACAACACATGAAATTATACAGCATTACTCAAAGAACAGCAGGGTGAGAGCAAAATCTGTATCTTAGCATGGGGGCCTGCAGTGCACACTCCCAAACTCTGTGTAATCCTCTTTCAGCTCCGAGTCTATACAAACCTCTCTCTTCTCTTCACTAGGGGTCTTTTATACACATATATCAGGATGTTCTTGCATTATTTGCAATTTATCATTGTAAAGGGATCGGGGAGTCATCAGTTATTTACTGCCAGGTGTGCTCTGCTCCTGTTGGGGCTAATTTTAGGCTTCAAGAATAGAGACTATTTGCGGATTGGAAGAGACCAAGATGCTGCACAGGCACAAGAGAGTGAAATTCCAAAGAGCAAAAGATTGCTGGAGATTCAGGAGCACCAGAGCTCTCCATGCCCCCCTTAAAACCGGGGACATGTTCCCCCTTTGTTAAACCCTTCATTTATATAGGTGATTTTTCTCTGATGTTGCTCTATCATCTGTTCCTGTGATCAACCGATCAAGCCAAAAATCAACAGAATGTGATGACCCCAAAACTTGTCTCCTCAGGTATTCACTCAGAGTGTAATGAAACACTAGCACCAGTTGCYCAGAGAAGCTGTGGATGTCCYATCCCTGGGAACACCCAAGGTCAGCTTGGACAGTGCCCTGAGCAACCGGATCTTGTTGGAGATGTCGGTGGTCATTGCAGAGGGTTTGAACAAGGTGACTTTTAAGGGTTCCTTCYATCCCAAACMATTCTGTGATTCTATGAAAATTAAAACAAGGTTTTTSATGTGCAAAGGATTAATTAGAAACACCTAAGTTCATTGAAGTTCATTAGGAGACTTGAGTGGAAATTGCACAAAGAATAACCCCACCACAGGCTCTAATTTCCTGTACAGACCTTACTATAAGACTCAAGAGAAGAATCACCCTAAGGAATTGCTCAGCCACTGGTGTGATCTCCTGGGTTGTTCCTGGCTCTCTCCTGGAGCAATCCCAGGTTCCAGGCAGTGGCTGTGGTGACCATGAGCCACCTGCTGCACTTTATGGGACAAACAAAGKGCTGGAACCTCCTCCAAATTCACTCATCTGCGAGGTCTGGGACGAACTGCTGTAAGAACATCTCACACCTGAACAATTGTGTGCTGCTGCTTCACTGCCAGCGACAGAGCAGCATCACTGATTGAGGGAAAACCAAAGCCCACCTGGGTTTCATTTTACAGCTTCCTACTCTGGAGGAAGGGGCCAGAATGAGGGGAGGGTGACCCACATTCTCATTAGCAGCCCCTAATTACCCTCACCCTGCCTGGGGCTCCACGGCCACATCAGTCATTGCCCAGCCCCACCGTCCCCAGCAGGGATGGGGAACCCCTGCACACGCAGGGATCTGCCCCAGCCCCAGGTTTATTTGATCAAGTGTTGACATTTCACTGMGATTCCGTCAGGATTGGTGGGAGGACAAGGCATCTGCCAGTATTGTGACAAGGTTTGAAGGCATATTTTATAGCAGAGGCTGCCAAGATGAGCTCTGTCTCGTCTGGAGCGTTAGCAGAACATGAGGAAGGTATCCATAGCTTCCCACACATCATTAATTTCTAATTATCCTACCCTTGCTTTCTGCATTATCACTTATTTACCAAACGCAGCTCTACTGGACCGCCCAGTCCCTTATAACCAGCAAAGCCATTGTTATGCTAAAACCAATGTTCTAAATGTTATTTATTATTTGATAAACCTTGTGTAACCCTGAATGAGGACATTAAACGGCAAGAACACTACTTCAAAATCCCATTTTAAATAAGTCACCAAGACAGCTGTGCCTTTATAAAACACATTAGAGTGGCACTCAGAGCACATATGGCTCAGGGATATATACAAATTATACAATTTCTGTCATTCGATCAAATAAGAGGGACGTTTTGACCCCAGAAATGAGTCAAATGCAAGTTGTAATTCCAGCCCCAGCGGAGGCCCCGGCGGTAATGGATCCTGACGGCCGATCAAAGAGCCCTGACCATTTGACCCACCAGATCAGCGACTCACTGTATCTATTATGGCTAATACAGACCCCAGCTCGGAGATGCACGGAGGCACGGAGATAAAGGGCAGGAGATTCAGTAGATAAATGTTGATTTATACACATCCAGCATGTGGCTGTACCCACAGATGATCCCCCGTGCACGGGAAGGGGTGGGCGTGGTCAGACCCACACTAATGTTAACACAGGGACACAGGTGAGGATGGATTCTGCAGATGTGTGTGCAGGTGACAAATAAAATCCCTCTTAATGGCCTCCCCTCGGGTGTCAGCAAAACTCCTGACCCAGCAGGGCTCCCCGATTCATACACAGCCACCTTCTGTTCCACACACACGGTGCCCAGGATCTGCTCTCCTGGCAGTGGAAGTGCGAGCAGCCCCGTCCATGAGTTACCCGGTCTTGCCCTAAAACCCAGAGCCCAAATTAAAGCTCCTTGTGCTGCTCRACACATCAGGTGAGACACTTCATGKCATTCACCTCAGGGATCTCACCAGGCTTGGGTGAAATCCTGCCTTTTTCAGTCATAGAACCTCAGAATGGGGTGGGTTGGAAGGAACCTTGAAGCTCATCTCATTCCACCCCCTGCCATGGCAGGGACACCTTCCACCATCCCAGGCTGCTCCCAGCCCTGTCCAGCCTGGCCTTGGGCACTGCCAGGGACCCAGGGGCAGCCACAGCTGCTCTGGGAATCCAGATTTTTCAATTCTAGAATCCAAGATTGGTTTGGGTTGGAAGGGATCTCAAAGCTCATCCAGTGCCACCCCCTTCCACAGGCAGGGACATTTTCCACTATCCCAGGTTGCTGTGCAAATGTGCAGCCCCCAGCACATCCACAGGACAGATTTGGCTCCTGATGCTTCTGATATACAGACTCCYCATATTTCTTCGAGGAACAGCATCAGGAGAAGCAAACAATGTGCAAATAATTTTGCCAATTCAACTTTCCTATCTTTAATTTAACTCTCAAATTTTCGACATTTTCTAGCAGTGGGTCCTGTCTGTGCCTTGGCTTCCAAATGCAATTCCAAATGCAGCTCTCCCTGCCTGAAAAAACCACACTGGTGTTGAACAGCCTTTCCACGAGGAGTCACACAAATTAACTTGTTGGGACAGAAACAGATTGCTCAGCTGGAATAAGCCATGCCCTGAAATCTCCTGGGATTAGGCAGAGCACAGCAGCCAAACTGTCCAGTGATAAATATTATCACCTCTTTCCTCTTTCAAGCTGCCTGTTGCCCTGCCAGCAGGGAGATATTCATGGAGGGAGGGTAAGGGCAGCAAACACCCTCTGTAAGGCTTTCCATAATGTCCCCCCACTGACCAGGCACAGAGCCACATCCCTGCCCCCAAAGCCAGGGGACAATGGTCCCCAAAGCCATRCCAGGGCCTGGCAGCTCCCACAATCTCATCACTTCACCCCCAGCTCCCTGACAAGGCACCTCCTCCATTTCTTCAGCCAGAACATGGGATGGTGATGCCTTCTCAGAGGGTATTCCCAGGCACAGTTAATCCATGTGCATAAAACACCCAGGGACTCTTCCTGCAAGTGCAGAAGTCTTGATGCCAAATCAAACCAACCTCATTCCTGTCCTGGAATTTCCCAGCCTTTCCCTTTCCTCGTGTTACTCTACGTATCACAAAGACCTTAATAAATGTACTTTTCTACTAATTTTGCAGTGTTTTTATTATGCAYCATTGCATTTTTGCTCATCTTTGCTCATACGGTTGGGAATCCGTCCATTCCTTGGGCTTTTCTGCATTACTTAAATCCTTGTCTTTCTTTGGGGAGGGGGGTGGGAAAGATAGAARTTAAATTGACAGGGGTGAGGAATGATGCTCTGCTGACTCCACGAGACACAAGAGATACCTCACTCATCTCGGGGGTCAAATGTCCACGATGGTTTGATCAGATGTCAACCTGCATTTATACTCTGGCTTCGGCTGGAGGTTGAATTACATTTCACATTTGACTCAMTTCTGGGGTCAAATGTCCCTCCTATTTCATGGAACAAGAGGAATTATTTTCCCCAAGCAGGGGWAAATGAGCTGGCATGAGTGCTGGCATGAGCTGTCAGTGCTCTCATTATGTTTTAGGCTCTTTTATTTCTGCATTTTGTCCTCACRGAGTCCAACCCTTCTGGGATGACAAGAGCTGCAGCCATGGCACAAAAGCCACCCCAATGAGGAAGATGAAGGGAAGGAAGAGGTCACCTGCCTTCCACGTATTTTGGATGGTGTTTTGTGGGAGTTTTAGGTTTTTTTGTAGGTTTTTGTTTCTTCTTCCCCCAAGTTGGCAGCTGTGCAGGGCAGGGAATAATGAAGGAGAGGCAAGTGGATCCTGATTCTGGTTTTACCACACTCTTGCCATGAGGAACTGCAGAAACCTGGAAAAGTCTGGGTTGGAAGGGACCTTAAAAATCATCTCATTCCACCCCTGCCATGGGCAGGGACACCTTCCACTGTCCCWGGCTGCTCCCAGCCCCGTCCAGCCTGGCCTTGGRCACTGCCAGGGATCCAGGGGCAGCCACAGCTTCTCTGGGCACCCTGTGCCAGGGCCTCCCCACYCTCACAGGGAACAATTCCTTCCCAATATCCMCTCTGGCAGTGTGAAACCATTCCCCTTCCCCTTGCCCCAAGTCCCGCTCCAGCTCTCCTGGAGTCCCTTTAGGCCCTGCAAGGGGCTCTGAGCTCTCCCTGGAGCCTTCTCCTCTCCAGGCTGAACAGAACTTCCTTAGGATCAAAAACTAGACAAGGGGCTGAGATAAAGCTGCTGTCAGGGATCTGCAGGATCATGATGGAGAAAAAACCCAACCCTCCAGGCCCATCCACTGCAGTGTGATGGCTCCAGACCTGAGTCTGTAGGATTTGCCTTTGTCCTGAGTGATCCCAAGGGCCCTTGATGTCCCATGCGTGCTGTAAAGGTATCTCAGGTCTGGTGTCTGAGCAGCCTCTGAGGTGAGATTGTGAAAMCCCACTCCTGCTGTTTAATGTACTCCTTTGGGTTACAACAGGTTTAGCAAACAATAAAAACCATCTGGAGGCCCATATAAATAACAGAGTTATTCAGTCATTAGTCCTGAAGTCATGGCTGGGGCTGTAAAAGCAGCAAACAGGCGCTGATGTGCAGGTAAATGGAGGGAGGGGATGCATTGGGAGGGTGAGGAGGAAGCTGCTCCCCATCCTCCTTGGCTAAAGCTCATGCTGGGTGTGAGCCACCACTGCCATCCCTGCAGGGCATCCTGGGATCCTCGCCTTCCCTCCCAGTCACCCTCCTGCCACCCCAGAGGAGGTTACTGGGTGTCACTGCAGCGTCCCACAGAGCCCCAGGTGCCACCCTGCACCCCTTGGTCTCACTGCCAGCTCCTCTGACTGTTCCACACCAGCACAGGGAGGGAACTGGGGATGCAAGGCAAGGCAAACTCCCCATTAACTTTCCATGTGACTCCCAATAGTGGGAGTCTTCTGCAGGTGGGGAAAGCAGCAGCACAGCCTCYGTGCATGAAACCATCCCTGAAATGGGGGGAACCTGCCCTCCTCTGCCAGGGAAAGAACCTTCCTCCATTTCCAGACTTAACTGCTACCCCAAAATAGGAAATAAAAGTCAGCAAGGAAACAGAGAACAAATGAAGAGTAAACTCCTATTGCCCAGGTTACAGGGGTCTAAGCTGGTTGATCCTTCTCCAGTGTATGAATCCTCCAGCACAGGATTCAGCAATCCTACAGCGCTCCTTTGGAAGCCTTAAGGTRCAGCAAACCATTCTCAACCCCACACATCCCTTCTGGCATCCCTCCCATGCCCACCCATGGGGAGAGTGGGATGAGGAAGGTGGTAAGAAGGGAACACAAACAGTTCACAGTGGCCATGGCTCAGCCTGATCCTGCAGGCAGGGCAGGATCCTGGCCAGGGGCTGTGGCTGCTCCCTGTGCCAGCAGGGCCAGCCTTTCCCAGTGAGGCTGTGAAATCCTCATCCCTTGCGGGTTTTCAAAGGCAAGATATCTACAACACTTGCCCCAATGGGCACCCACCATTTGTGGCTCTGCACAGCTTGGGGGGACGGGGCTGACCTGGGGCACCTCAGGGTCACCCCATTCTTTCCCGTATTTACTCATCCTCTGGCAATTTCTGGTTCTAATGACCAACCCCACACCACTGTTGATTAAACACATATTTGTTTCTGCTGAATCACTCAACRTTTGCTGTTCCCTCCCCACCCTGGAAATCCTCCTCACGAAGAGCAGCCTCTCCCCACACTGCGGTGGTGACAGTTTCCAGTGCCAGCTYCCAGAGCCAAAGCAGGAATAACTCTCCCAAGCAATGAGCCATGCTCCAAGGAGGCAAACCAYAGGATTTCATCCCATTTCCAGTGTAACAGGCACAGAGTTTGATYCCTGCTGCCTTTGGAGCACCATGGAGGGCTCAGTTGTAATCCATAGTGATGTCCCAAAGCCCAGGGGTGCTCTGTGGCCCACAKGGGTGTGTCTGTGGTCAGCAAATCAGCCCAACACAACCAAAAATGTGGGTGAATTTTTGTAACTAAWGCAGAAAATCCCAAGGAATGGACAGATTCCCAGCTGTATGAAACTGGGAAGGAACTGTCACCTTCCCTCATGAGACTGGATGTGATGAGATGTTTTGTGCCAGGGGCCAGGCACCTCTCACCGTGCCAGGCCACCACAGAGGGATGCTCATGGCACCCCCTCTCATCTCCAGGTCAGGGGGACAGAAAAGCACATGCTGAAGTCGTCCCCTCCCAGCAGGACCTTAATTTTATATAATCACAGCATTGTTTGGGTTGGAGGATCATCCTAAAGATCATCTTGTTCCMATCYATATACAGATTCAGGGTTCCACTCCGTGTCTTTTCCATGTATATCCAAGCCCAGAGAAGGCTCAGGCACCTGCAAGACACGAACACTTCTATTCTGGTCCCCCACACGTGGGTTTCTAGCTCCAAAACAGGAAACCTTTGATTCCTTTTTCTCTCCTAACTGTTAAGCCTATTTAGGCACAGGAAATACTCCACACGAGGGAAGGAGACACCTGAACKGCACACAATGCTTGGAAATTTTGCCGTGTCCAGAAACACCAAATGCATCTTCATTTGAGTGAGGGATGCTGAGGCAAAGCTTTCCATTCTCTCTCCTGGCAGAGCCWGGCCTCAGTGACAGGCAGCAGCACCAGGATGGAATTGCATCCCACTCCCTGTCCCGAGTGCATCCAGTGCTCCTTAGCAGCAGCTGGGCTCTGASCTCCTCCACGGATATTCCTGATGTCCCAGCAGGACAGATTCACAGAGAGCTCCTAGAATTTGTGCTTGGGCACAGCCGAAATCCCCTAAAAATCTCACCCCAGCATAACAACACTTACCTGGTTGGCCGATAGAAACTCCTGGGCGTTGTCGTTCATCCCCATGTACATGTTCTCCCCATCAAACTAGAAAGGCAAAAGAAAGAGTTCATGAAATGCCATCTGCACAGCACTGTCCTGCGCATCCCAAATGCCTTCCTCCACATYAAGAGAATTCCCAGAAGGAAATCCTGAGCTGCTGTTTTAACACTTTTGAGCGTGTATGAGCACATCTTCATCCCACATGTTGCAGTGGGATATGCTAATAGAGCACAGGTATGGGATTTTTGCAGTGAAATAAGGAATGAAYGGCTCCAATGCAAACAAATAGCCCAAATGTGTGTGAACCCACAGATGGACCCCTCAGCAAGGACCACCCAAAAGAAGCCATTGCTAAAATTCCTACTAGACCATCAATCAGATGTGAAAAGGCAATTTCTGCCAATCAAAATGTCCAGGACAGGCAGGTGCCACTCAATCCTCTCACAGAGCTCTGCATGACCCACAACACCAAAGCAAAGCTCCTGCAGCACTGCAGAAGTGTGGGGCATTCAGGAGGGGTCTCTGCGCAAAGCCTGACTCCCATCCTGACACATCCATCCCCTCATTTGCTGTTCTCCTGCCTGCTCTGCCAGATCTGTGTTCCATGGGATGGGATGGGATCCATGAGATGGGATGGGATGAGTTGGGATGCAATGGGATGCAATGGGATACATGAGATGGGATGAGGATGGGATCCATGAGATGGGATGGGATGAGATGGGATGTGATGGGATGGGATCCATGAGATGGTATGGGATCCATGGGATCCATGGGATGGGATGGGATCCATGGGATGAAATCCATGGGATGGGATGGGATCCATGGGATGGTATGGGATGGGACACAGCCCCTCCTCYTGTGTCCCCACAGGTCCAGCACACTCCCAGCTCCMACCYGCTAATCCACTTACCAGCCTACAAAACCCCCATGGAGAACTACAACTCTTCTCACTAATTAGCTACAACAGGAGCTTTTCACTTGYTCCTGTTCCAAAGGAAAGGGAAAAAAAGCCCTCCAGGGTTGTCTCCAGCTCAAAGTACAGCTGGGGCAGGCCTCAAGGCTGAGCTCACAAATTAATTATGGCAATAAAAACGGGCTGTGCCATAAAACACTCCCCAGACGAGGATGGAGGTACCAGCTGTGAGTGACACCTTGCACTTAACAAGGGGAAGAGCCAACCYTGCTGCCCTTACCAGCAGGATGATRAATTGGAGATCACTCACCCCTTGCCTGCTCCCTCACTCTCTGATAAGCTGATTCCAGCTATGCCTTAACAGAAATTGGCCATATTAAGAGCAATAAAAGCGAAATCTAAATAAAACCAGGTGAAGATTTTCAGCCTGGGCAATTAATTACACTCCCATTTCTCAGGATTAGCTATTAAAGTCAGCAGAGTTAGTAAAGCCAAGTGGGGGTAACAGGGCTCAGCTTGGCCTCAGACACCCTCTAATTGCCAAACCATCCTCTGGCACAGCAGAGCAAACCAATTAAAAGCTGTAAGATTGGAGCAGGTATTGTGACACTCATTAAGCCATACCAGCAGCAGCAGCAGCAGGGTGAGAGAGGATTCCTGTGCAGCTGTGGGGTTCTGTGAAATCCATCAGTGAGGTGGGAGCTGTGGGGGCAGTGAGCACTGGGACAAACAACAGTGTCCATCCCCAGGAGGCAGCTGGGTACAACCACTTTAAAGCGAATTTCCCTCCCCCTGTTAGGTGGGCACTGGCTCAGCCCATTCCAGCAGGAGCTGCTGTGCTTCCAGCACGGAGACACAAACAGCTCTACAGCCCAAACACCCTGTGAGAATCCAACCAACCCCAGCAGGGACACCTGAACTGCCAGGAGGGACACCTGAACTGCCGGCAGAGGGGCCAAAGGTTGGTGGAGAGACAATCACAGTCATTTAGGTCAGAAAAGCCTTCTGAGGCCATAGAGTCGAACATTCTCCCAGCACTTCCAAGGCCACCATTAAATGATGTTTTTAAGTGTTACACCCACRCATCTTTTAAATCTCTCCAGGGATGGTGACACCACAGGCCACCTGTTTCAGTACCTGACAGCCCTTTCAGTGAAGAAATAKTCCCTAACATCCAATCTAAACCTGCYCTGGTGCAAATGATGCTGGGATTCCTCTCATTCTACCCCTTGTTACCCACAAGAGGAGACCAAMCCACACCTGGCTACAGCCTTTTTCTCCCAGAAAAAAAAGGAATTCCTTGAAAGTTACATTCAGCAAACCAAAAGCATCCCTCATTGGGAAGGTCCAGGGCAGGACAAACCCACTCCCTTCTCCATATCCTTCTGTTTGTCAGAATCTATTTTTTCATGGCTTTCTATTATTCCCCTACCTCCATTCCACAATTCCTTCTGCCCTTGATGCCTTCATAACAACTGTAATGAATCCTGCCTTCAAAATTACTGTTCCTCTGACTGCCAGGCTGAGCAGCGAGCCTGAAAATCAAGACTGGAAATGCAATGGAAACTTTGGAACTTCCCCACTGCTGATTGGATTTTTTTTCCCCCTCTCCTCCAGGCTATGAGGGTGCAAACAAATTTATTAGAAATTCTCCCATCAGGATATTTTTTCAATTAGATGTTTGCCAGTTATGCAGCAGCCAGGTAGAGCAGATAAGTAATGTGCTCTCCCTCTTCTCATTATTGTTCCGCTATGGAATGCACTTCAAAACAATCAGCCCCATCATTCYGGGTAGATTTATGGTAGAAACAGAMATTTTAATATTTCCCTTTGGTTAKAAATGCTTCYTCCSTTTTTTGYTCCACTCTAGCTCCTGTTCTAGACCTGGATATAGCCATTCATCACCCTCCTTACCCCCAAATCCATCCAACCTGCACAGAGTGATGTGGCAGGGATCATTTCCAAGTCTTGATTCAAAAGGAACATCCTCTTGTGCAGTTGTCTTAACCACCCTTTTGCTCTGTTGCAATTACTTAATTTTWTTATCCTTTGGCTAATAGGAGCAGCCAATTAAACAAATCAGAGGCTGTGGCTGATTCTCACCCTCTCCTGCAGGAAACGAGCACGGAGCTGAGGAGGAAAGGGAAAAGAAAAGAGAGAAAGAAAAAGGGAAATGGGAAGGGAAGGGAAGGGAAGAAAAAGGGAGAAGGGGAAGAAAAAGGGAGGAGGGGAAGAAAAAGGGTGAGAGAGAAGGGAAGAGGGAAGGGAAAGTGCCCCAAGTTCCACCAATTTTGACAAAAAAGCCAAATGAACACTATCAAACTGCCTTGGTCTGCAGGTGACAGGAACTCCAAGCCAAAGGACAGGCAAGGCTCCAACTGGTGCCACAGGAGGTGACTTTGGCACTGGTGGATAAGGACGTGGATGCTGCCAACCCCATTCAGAGCAGGAATCCCAAGGACATCAGGGAGATGGACACCAAGCCTCCAGTGCACCCCTCCATGGGAGTGACACCGTATATTCTGGGTGCAAGCAAAAGATAAAAAAAAAAAGTTCTATTTTGTGAGAAAACATCCTCTGAAATCTAGTTTTTCATGGAGAATTTAATTAAAAATATGATTCTTCTACTACAGCTCTTCCAGGGGAGCTGCAGCTGGCACTGCTGCTCTCTCAGCCCATACACAGAGCTCCATGCAGACATTGTTGTACAAAGCACTTTTAAAAATTTTTATTGCTTTTCTTGACTCTCTTTGATTTGTCATTTTTGCTCCACAGCATTATTTTCAAACCTGTAAACGTGCCCAGAGGTCACACGGGTCCCATGTTAGCAAGATTAATATGAACAGGAAAAACAAATGCAGGCAGCAGGCGGGAACAGACCCCAAAGTGCAGCAGCTGTGGGATCTCCAGCTCTGTGCAAACAGGGAGAACAAATGTTTGCTAACTGGGAAGGGCCCAGTGGAAAGAAACACAACCTCCTGCCAAGATCCCAAGAARGTGCTACTTTTTCCTGGATGGCACTGCCAGCTTGTACAATTTTATTATGAATCCCATCAGATCCTTTTTACTTCATAAGAGCCACAAACTGAGATGRAAACTTCAGTTCTGTAAGAAATCATGGAATCACAGATTAATTTGGGTTGGAAAGGACCTTAAAGGTCACTCACTTYAACTCCCCTGACATGGGCAGAGATAYCTTCYACTAGACCAGAATATGTTGGTAGAATTCATACCTCGAGTAGCTTCTATGATACCACAAGATCTCAAAAGCCTTTCAAGCTTTTTATTTAATTTTATTTTCATTTATGTGTGCTGGGTTTGGGGTTTTTTTTTTGTTTGTTGTTTTTTGGAGGAGTCATACCTAAATTTTGACACTTTGTTGGCAATATGAGACCAGAGCACCTTAACTGCAAGTCACTGAGGTTCTAGAGCTTGAAAATGTGGCCTGTTAAACAAATCCAGCAGTAATTAAGAGCCATCATTCATCAAGAAGCTACTAAACGACCAGTTAAGAACTAATTGAATTACTCCAGTGGTTCCTGCTGCTCACAGCCATGAACACTCCCTCTGCTTTTCCTCCTTGGACGCAGGGGATGGGCAGCAGGTTCCCTCTCATTTCCAAACTGGGGGCACTGGGGAGATCACGTTTCAGTGGAGAGCCTTGGCGTGTAGCCGGGTTAGGTGTTACACCTCAGCCTACACTGGCACCAAGTGACCCAAATATACTGGCCATGCAAAGGAAAAATGACCCAAAATAATGCCATGCAAAGAATGCCTTAGGGTTTTTAGCAAATAAAAGTTAGGACTCAATAATAGTAGTAGTAGTAGTAGTAGTAGTAGTAGTAGTAGTAATAATAATAATAATAATAATAATAATAATAATAATAACCCCAGCCCATGTGTTGCTGGGGTTCATTCAGCTGCCTCTGATGGCACTATGCCCACTGTGGCATTCTTCTTTAGAGAGTGTTACAGAAGTAGTTTTGTCCACAATTCATTTTTGTCAGTATTTTTTGAACTGTAAGTGCATTTTGGTCATGGCACTTCCATCTCCCTGTCCCCATGACGCTGCTCCTGCACATCAGGCTCAGCCCTSTGAGGGATCCAGACCCAAGGATGCYGGTGCTGACCAGGATCCTCTCTGTACACGTTTCTGGGATGTGGAATATTCRCTTCAGCCCTGTTCCTGTCAGTGCTGCTGCTGGCTGAGCTGCCGCTGCAGATTCCTGCTGGAGTAATTTAGCATCCCACCTCTTGGGGAATACATGGCTGAGGCTGGCTTAATCTCTTTAACTGCACTTCCCCCATTAAGGTCTTTACACAACCTCTGGCCCGGAGTGATCCACTTAGCATTATTTATCTGTGTGCTGAAACGCTCGGGCAGCCCCTGGGTTGATCCTGTCAGGGAGGGTCAGGAGTTCAGCCCCAGATTTGAGATTTATGGCTCCCACCAGGAGCCCTGCCAGGGAAGCTCGGCGGCTCCAGCCCGGCCACGCGCTGCCGTTTGTTTGGGGACAAATGGCATTAGCAGGGAGCACGACCCCACAGCAGGTGTCAGAGGCAGGACACCGGCATCCACAGGAGCTGCCGGGGCTTTGAGGGGCTGAGTTTTCACCAACAGTCAGTATTCCCATTCATTATCCCAGGGGAAATTCAGATTGACAGAGCTGAAGTCTCAAGCCTTAAAGCCTTCCAGTAAAAAGTGGTTGCTTTGGTGGATTTGTTTGTTTTAAGAATGATTTGCAAAGAGGGTAAAAGCCTGTTAGGAGATGTTTCTCAAATACATCAGGAGCAGGAAATCTGCAGAGCACATGGGGCACCGGTTTGGTGGAGGCTGTCAAGAAACTACAGCCAGGTGGGAAAGGAAGGAATGACCTGCACCAGCTGGACACAGATGGAGTGAGTATCCARAAACTCCCAAACTCCCTTGGAAAGACCACCTGAGGAGCTCCCACACAGGGATGGCCAGGAGGAAAACCCATAAAACCAACCCAGGAAATCCTAAGGAACCCCCATGGCCAAGTGACATTGATCCACCTGCTCTAAAGCAATGTGAGGGAACTTTGGCCCCTCATGACAAAGACACTGAGGGGCTGGAGTGTGCCCAGAGATGGGAATGGAGCTGGGAAGGGTCTGGAGCCCCAGGAGAGGCTGAGGGAGCTGGGAAAGGGGCTCAGGGGGGACCTTTGCTGGAGCAAAGGGGGATCAGGGGGGACCTTGTGGCTCTGCACAACTCCCTGACAGGAGGGGACAGCCGGGGGGGTCGGGCTCTGCTCCAGGAAAGAAGAAACAGGATGAGCAGAAATGGCCTCAGGTATTAGGGCAAGTTTAGATTGATGATGAGGCAAAGTTGCTTCACTGAAAGGATTGTCCAGCTGTGGCACAGCTGCCCAGGGTAGTGGTGGAGTCCCCATCCCCGGAGGGATTTAAAAGATGTGTGGATGTGACACTGGGGACAGGGTTTAGTGGTGCCTTGGCAGTGCCGGGTCAATGGTCGGGTCTGACAATCCCAGAGCTCTTTTCCAACCTGAATGATTCGATGATCTCAAATATCTGATCTTCTGCCTCTGCTCCCAAACAAACACAAGTAGGAAGGGGAAGGCTCCCCACCAGCACACACAGCACCCTCAGTGCAATCCCATCCCACTCCAACACACCCAAAGGATGTCCAGAGGGAGCTGAGCTGAGGGACCTTGTACCTCACAGCCCACCCAGATCTTGCTGAAGGGTCAGCAAGTCCCCAGGAAAGSTGAGCTGACCTCTCTGCTTGAACTTCTCACGAGGTTCCTCAAAAAACAGGTCCAAACCCCAAAACCCAACACATCACAGGACTCAGGGGAAGGTTCTCTCGCTCACAATACCCTCAGTAGGTTTCAGCAAACAGAGGATCATGGCCCACAATCCATCTGCACTAAAATCCATCCAGCTCATCCTATAACTGATCTGGAAGGGCTCAGTTTATTAATGAGACAGAAATTATTCAGGCCAGCTGCAACTCAAAGCGACTTTGAATAGCTCTGCATTAGGACTCTGGCTGCACTAAGTGGCACTGAGGAAATGGAAGATTAAATTTAATGTCAATAAATGCAAAGTAATGCACTGAAGAAAAGCAGTCCCCACGGCAGACATGACAATGGTGCCTTAAAATAGCTGCTGCTGTCCAGAAGAGAAACTGCTCTGGAGAGTTCACTTCCAACTTTTGCTCAGTCCTCGGCAGGACTGCCAAAAATGACATTCAGGTTTTAGGAGAAATCAGGAAAAGAGCAAAGAATGAAAGATGATGAATTATTTTACCATGTGTGCTGTTAGAAGGAGGAGAGAGGGTAACTGGAAGGGGATCCAAGGTGAGGAATGGCACAGATGGATGAGGAAAAGGGGGYGATGAAGGGACAGAAGGGTGAGACTCAGCAAAGGTATACATGAAAAAATGAAATGAGAGTGGGGTTCTAACAGCCTAAAATSAAGGAGACAGATACTGAAATCATTAGCAAGTGAAATTAAACCYTTCCAGAGAAGTTCTTCATACTGGGGCCAACAGCAAACCCTCTTGCTGCAGGACTAGAAGGATACAAAACATCAACTGGACAAATGAGAGATGAGTAATAAAYCCTGACCTGTGGGGTCCTGGAAGCTCTGTGGGCAAATACAATCTCACTTTTTAGCATGTGGGTGGTCAAATATCATTGTGGGATCCCCAATGGGATACTCAGGGCTCAGCTGGTCCAGGAGTTGCACAATCCCACGTGGGCAGCCCACCTTTGCTTGGGGGGCTCAGGACACAGAGATGTCCCTCAGGACTGGCAATATTTGGTGTTTGGGGGCTTCTGTGACACGTGATTATGTGCTACTCACACAGAYCTCCACCCCAAAAGCATCTCCAGCYTCCCCTTTTATTCTGCTGAGCTCCAGGCTGGAGAGGTCTGAAATGCCACCGCTGTTCGAGTGACAGTGCTCATTTATCTAAGAGACCGGCTTGCTTTCTGTCAGTGCTGCACACAAAATTATTGTTATTACATTATTTGGGGGGGGAATGAGGCCTTAAACTCATTTACCTGGATCTTTCAGAGCCTTGCAAAGGAGTTCAAGCTCTTCACACACRCACACAAAAACCCCGTCCACTGAAAGCTACAGGGAGCAGCAGAATTTAGTCTTAAGACTGACATGGAAATAGATTAATTTTTTTTCCCATTTCATATTCTAATTACAATTCTTCTCCCCCTACTATTTTCTGTTCTCATTACAGTCTTAAAATTGCTCTGCAAATTCTGCACCTTATTCTGCTCTTCCTACCATCTTTGTCATGGAAATGAGAAACAGAATGTATAAGCACGAAAATATTGCAGAGATCAAAATTCTGCTTAACCCTTTCTTGTGCAACTCCAAAAGGAAGCAAGAGCAGCACAGAGTAGCTAATCCTCCATCCAGCCTCCTCTTCTTGTCCCAGCTGCACTGAGGGGAGCGATGCTCAGAGAGAGGTGATTAATTTTAAAGCCAAAATTGCTCACGGTTGCACCTTCAAGGAGAAAGGGTTGGGGTTTCAGCGCAGCAGGTTTTGCCCCCGAGGGCAGATGTTGAGCTAATAGACCCTGACTGTGCTCAGATGATCGTGTTTAGCTTTTAGCCCGGTGCAACACTGCTGGAGAGAGCTGCTGCTGGTGCTTGGAGCTGCACTGAGCTCTCAGATCTTCCTCCTTTCCCACGGCACCAAGAGCTTACCGGAGCGGCAGCCAAAAACCAAATCTTTCCTGATTTTCTCTCCAAGTGTGAGCATGGATAAGGAAAATTGGGAGGTGAGCAGTTCTGCTCTCACCCAGAACCCCCTCCTCCCACCCAGGACGTGCCCAGCCCATGACCAGCTCAGTGCTGTTTATTCTGCAGCGCTGTCGCTGCGAGGCTCAGGCATGTACATCACTTCCTTCTCGAAACCCAACAACAAGCACATCCGGAGCTGTTTATCACAGGTGCTCCAGGAGTTTATCTGCAGAAAAATACAAATACCARGCCTTTGCTGAGCTGGTTCTTCACCCACCAGCAGCTGAATGAGTGGGAGAGCTGAAGGAACTTGGTGAGGGGAGGGAGGAAGGAGCAGAGATGCAGCACAAACCTGGCACTGGCCTGGTGTGCATTAAATAAATGCAATAAGTAATAACAAGCAATAACTGCACTGTTTGCTCCTCCAGTGACACTTGTAATTCACAGGAAACTGAGAGAAGCAGAAAACACACCAAGACCTAAAAGGAGCCACAGAGACTCTGTGCTAGAACAGTGTCAGCGTCAAAGGCACTGACAAACATTGTTTTCTGCAAGATAAAACCTCGGGGCTGCGATAAAAACAGAGCCGATAGCTCTCTGCCTGGGAAGCAGCTCCCAGGCTGGCTCTGCTCTGAGAACCTCTCATGGAGATGCTGATTTGGACAGCAGAACCACAGCCCTGGGTGCAGCCAGAGGTAGCACTGGAGAGGGGCTCCACAGCCACTGGAACAGCCAGGGAGCACTCCCGGTATTCCCAGCTGGCCATGAAGAAACCTTAAGCAGGGAGGTTTCCCCACCCCATAATTTGGTCCCCTTGGCTGAGGAAGGGTGCAGCACGCACAGCAATGCTCAGCCACRCTCCCAAAGGGAATTCCTGGGTGGAATCAGAGCCATTCCTCGGGGAGCAAAGGCAGCAGCTGCCGGCACAAGGAGCGGCTGGGTGACGCGGGTTTGACGCGCACGGGGCAGGAACGGGTTTGGAAATCTGTGTTTGTCTTCTCTCGACTGCACAGAGAGTAAATAATGTGGAATAAAAGGAAGAGAGGAATGGAGCTGTTGGGGGAGCAGGGAGGAGATGSCTCAAAGCTGGGCCCTTTTTTAGACCATGTATTTTGCTTCCCAGCCCAATGCCTTGCTGGCAGCTGTGCAGGTAAACAGCCCGGATCCCAAATGTCTCCTAAATCACTCCAGTAATTCATAAAACCACACGTGCTATTCAGTTGATGTTCACAAAGAGAAACAGTAGCTTCAATTAACACCRCAGCCCCTGTTCTTTCAGCACAGGTTAAATATTACAAGGAAATTCCTTACTCAGAGTGTGGGGAGGCCCTGGCACAGGGTGCCCACAGAAGCTGTGACTGCCCCTGGATCCCTGGCAGTGTCCAAGGAGCCACTTGGGACAGTGGARGGTGTCCCTGCCAATGGCAGGGGTGGAATGAGATGAGCTTTAAGGTCCCGTCCAACCCAAATCTTTTTTCCAAGCAAAAAAGTATATTTCAGCCCCCTCCCTCCATAATTCAGGACCATGTCTTATTTTCATCTCTTGCAAAGCACAAGGGAAAAGAATAATCGATTTTTCAAGACCATGGGAAACATTATGCAAAACCAGCTAGTGGGGAGGGAAAAAAAAATCAGAGAWCTGCCCTGCCAGTCATTTAGAAAATAGTTTCCAACACACAGGTATTTGGCGCCAGCAAAAACCTGCTTTCTGTGGTTCTGCACTCCACTTTGTATGCAAATATACTCTTGCAGTGGTACATAGAATGACTTGCAAAAAAGAAAAAAAACCAACCAAAAAGCTGACAAAGTACAACCCATTTCACAATGTTTGGACATGTTCCTGACTCAAAAAGAACAAAACTAATGAAAAGCGAGATCTTTAAAGACAAAACAAAACCCAACCCCAAAAGAAGGATGATAGGAAGATAATTTCTGAAATCACAAGGTCAAGTTGGACAGGGCAACCTGATCCWGAGGAATTGTGTGGCTCTGTGTCCCTGAGAAGGGCAACCCCAAAACAGTGGGTACAGGGGGCTGGGAGCAGGGTGGGGACGGTGCAGAGGATACAGGGTGCACAGGATCATCACTGCTGGCATGGCTGGGGCTGRGGCTGCACRGCCCAAGCTGCAAACACCGCCCCAGGGCTGGAACTTCTCACCCCGGAGAGCTGAGAGGTGCAGCCCCAGGGTTTGACAGAGGCTGAGGCTCAGCAGCATTTCCCATGGCCACGCCATCACATGGGAACGGTTCCTCTCAAGGCAGCACCACCACATCCTCGCAGCCCTGCTTCACCAAGTGCTGAGTTAGGTGCTCACACAAAGCTGCTGAGTTGTGTTTCCAGCTCCACCACCCCATCACCCTGGCCTTAATTCCTCTGTGCTGCACCCAAAGCTTCATTCCCAACCTCAACTATTAAATATGAAAAAATCCCCAACCGTYTCCATCAAGCACCTCTAATTTCAGCTTTTCTTCCTTTTTTTTTGCTTCCTCTCTGTTCACTTTTTCAATCCTCCCATGGGATTTTACTGCCCTCCAACTTTTTCATTAGGTCCAAATGTATTTGGTGCTTACTGCAGCCAAGCTGGCCACAGGTTTACTTGTTAAATATCTCCCTTAGTGCTGAAAATTCYCAACATCTTAAAAAGACAGTTAAAAACCCATTAAAATTAATTAATCAGAAAGAAGCACCTCTGATTATTATTATTACGCCCCTGCCTCACTGTAAATAATTGAATAAAGATATTATTATGACAATTATTATTATTATTATTATTACTATTATTAACCCTAACAAGAAGTTTAAAGCACATTGATGAAAAGGGAAAAGAGCTGCTTTGCCCAACTAATTAATGACTTAAATAAAAATAAACAAAGCGAGTCTTCCTGATTTTAGCAAAGTCCTGCCTTTTTCCAAGCAGTTAAAAGCAAGACTGACAGCTTTATAGATAGGGAAATGGGCAGATAAGATAAACACTCACAATACAAACTTGTCCAAAGCTTTTACAGTCTTTCTCTGCACCACTTCCAGCTCATTAAATTACAGTATTACTATAGATTTGCAGCAAAATTATCTTTTATCTCGTCTTCTTTTAAAGCTATTTGGCATTTGCTGGTATTTTCTATTATAAATCTAATTGCAGATTCCAAACAGACAAGGGCTCATTAAGCCTTAATTATGCACATGTTGTTTTCAACAAACATTTTCATTTGGACTGCTGTGAGCTGYAATTGTTCCGAAGGCACCGCAGCCTCCCATTACCCACTTCCCTTGGATGGCAAAAGCTACTTTCAAGTAGGTCAGGGCTGGGCTGAAAAACCCGTTTGGGACCTGTGGAGTTTGGGTTGTGCTGCTGTGGTGGGAATGTTGGGTTGTCCAGGGTGGTGGCACCCACCTGCACCCAACCTGCCGTAGGGTTAACTGCAAATTTGTGGAATGGTTTGGCTTGGGAGGCCTTAAAAAGTTATTTATTTCCATCATCCCTACCTAGGGCAGGTGGAGAGGAGCAGGGAGGAGCCTTGAAGTGGGATGGGGAACAGAATGGATGCTCGTCATGGGGAGTAGAGCCAGTGGGGGTGATGTGCCAACAGCTTGTCTTTGGCTACAGTCAGGAACTGAGACTGCTGCTCTGGAGTTCCTGCTGRGAACAGGCTGCMCARGGCAGYRGTGGGTCACCATCCTTAGAGAWGTTAAAAACCAAGAGATGYGGCACTTCCCAGGCTCARTRGGCACMRTGGTGCTCAATGGAAGGYTGGRTTGATGATCTTGGAGGTCTTTTCCAATATTAATAATTCCACGGCTCAGGCACCTCTGAGGATGCCGCCAGCTCAGCCCAACATCTGCCAACAGCTGGRCCCCAGCCCAACATCTGCCAACAGCTGGGCCCCAGCCCCACCCCAGGTCCTCAGCCAACCACATCTGACAGCTTGGCCACAAGGAGCACAGGACAAAGCTGTTATAACCCACACAAAAGCAAAGGAGGGTGGTGAGGAGCCCTTTGCACTTTTGGAGCCCTGGTTATGTTCTGTTTGCACTCTGAAATCAGTAACCCASAGCTTTTATTACAGCTCGGGCTTCCTCCTAACAGCACGAAAGCTGCATTTRCTCCCACCCAGGAGTTACCAGAGCAGGCAGGAGCTGCACCAGGACAGCTTTGAGGTCCTGTCCCATCCCAATGCCCCGGTGAGGAGCCATCAAATGCAAACCTCACCAGCCTCCCTTGAACTTTTTCAGGGAAGAAAAAGCTCCAAATAAATAATTTCCTATCTTATAAAGTGTTGGAGCTCTAAAGGGAGGCTGGAGGTGCTGGCTGCTGCTGGAGCCAGGGGTTTGACAGGTTTTAGCACCACTAGAAACAGCACAGTATGAATACAATCTGTTCTGTAGCTTCTGCCCTAAATTCCTGCCAGCCAGGTATCCAACCTTCTATCTCAGGACAGCAGAGGTACCCAGAAAAGGCCTTRTTTCTTTAAGCAATAAATATCCCCCTTCTTTAGGTTTCTTTCTCTCTTCTCAGTGTAGGACATGACAAATCCCATCCTGAAGACTCATGTTGCCCTGTTAGAAGGAAAATGTGTCAGAGTAAGCAGGAAAACTTATGGCCCTGCCTTTGAAAAAGAAAAGTTTCCAAGCAATAATTTGACCTAGAAAGGTTTTCTAGGTCATTTTGGCTTGGCATGTATATGTCTGACCTACTAAATCTACCACAATAAAATTACAGGGCTCGTTCCAGCCTGCCGGTGTCAAATCATTCATAAATTCAGATGCACTCTTTACCCAGCTGCTATTCATATATTCACAGGGAACGTCTTGCCAGGCTCCTTCTGGGGGGAAGGATTTGCCCTGCTCAACATCAGCTCGTGCTGACAAAGGGAAAATGTAAAAGCTGCCCTGACGAGCTGAGCTCCCACCTTCCTCCTGCAGGATCATGCAGGATTTACGGCTGTGCCACCCTTCCAGGGCTGGTGAAACTCCCCCAAACTGGGCTGGTGAAACTCCTTCAAACTGTGAATTGCTGGTGAAACTCCCCCAAACCGTGAATTGCTGGTGAAACTCCCCCAAACTGTGAATTGCTGGTGAAACTCCCCCAAACCAGGCTGCTGTGGATTTGCCACAGGGAGGGAACACCAAGGCCTGGCTGTTGTCACTTTTGTGGGTGCAGGCGCTAATCAGCACAGCCACACTAATGAAGATTCATTAACCCCTGCTGAAATCCTCATGCTCCAGCTGCACCCCAGCTGAAAAACCACACAGGGGACACTGCAGCTGTCACCAGCACGGCCCTGAGGAGCCCAACATGGGCTTGACAAGAAAAGAAGCTCAAGCTCAGCCTGCCAGGACACACACAGGAGCTATGCTCGGTGGTGCTGCTGCCAGCCACAATTCCCAACAMCGAAGGGTTTTCTTAAATCCACTTYCTTAAATCCACTCTAATATTTATTAATTCTCCCACGTAATCCAAGCAACRCCTGTTAAAGGAACAATTGTGAGGGGTATTATGGGATATTGCTGTCCATGACCGTGTGGGCTGGGCTGTCAGAGCAGTCACCTGCACAGGCTTCATCCCTTCCAGAGGGGAAAACATCACCTGATGAGCCAGAGGGACTCCAGGACCCTGCAATTGGCCCTCCCCATCACAGGGCACTTCCCACTGGCACAATGAGGGATGYTGTGTATGGAGGGGGTTTTATCCTATAAGCACAGTTTTGGCCTTGGGATGGATCCTGGCCCTGAGCACTCTCAGCCAACACCTCCAAACAGGGGTTGTGAGGCCATGGAAAGCCTGAGGAGAYGGGTGCCCAGCCCCACTGCCACCTCCCAGGATGTCCACCCTGTTTGCACCAGCAGGGCTGAGCAGCAGGGACCGGCCAATAATCGCTGTGTCCATGACACTGCCCCAGTGTCCCATAATTGCTGTGTACATGGCACTGCCCCATAACCGCTGTGTCCATGACACTGCCTCAGTGTCCCATAATTGCTGTGTCCATGGCACTGCCCCATAACTGCTGTGTCCATGACACTGCCTCAGTGTCCCATAATTGCTGTGTCCATGGCACTGCCCCATAACTGCTGTGTCCATGGCACTGCCCCCCTGCCCCATAATCGCTGTGTCCATGGCACTGCCCCACTGTTCCATAACTGGAATGTCTGTGGCACTGCCCCCCTGTCCCATCACCGCTGTGTCCATGGCACTGCTCCCCTGTCCCATAACTGGAGTGTCCATGGCACTGCCCCACTGCCCCATAACTGGAGTATCTGTAGCACTGCCCCTCTGTCCCATCACCGCTGTGTCCCATAATCGCTGTGTCCATGGCATGCCCCACTCCAGCCAGGCACCAGGAAGATTTCACCAGGCACTGCACAGAGGGACAAACCCTCCTGCACAGAGCTCTTGGTCTCAGTTTTGAGCCTCATTCAAACCCGGGACAGCCCAGGCAGGCTGGCACAGGGCCACACCAGCAGCTTTTCCCTCTTCCTTGGTTGCAATTTCTTCCTGAGCCTCAGGATCAGGAGCATATATCCAAAGGCACGTCATAGAGGATGGATCCACCGACCAGAGAGCTCACAAAGGAGCAGTTATCTGCACAGTGCCACCATGAAGTGTGGCCTTGGGCAAKAAGTTGTCAAGGCATGGGTAAGACAAGCCATTTCTCCTTCCTTACTGCAGCAGAGTGGGGACAAGGGACTTCCCTATGTGCCACCCCACAGGTGAGAGGATGAACAGATAGGACCATGCCAACAGGTTCAACCAGCAGAGCTGCACCCAGTYCTGCAGCTTCCCAAACTGGTGTGATGCCACCAAGTGCACAGGGGACAGGTGCCACATCATATCTGGGCTGCTCAAAGCATCCAGAGGGGTCTCCTGGTCCTTCAGCAGCACAGAAGGATGTGYTCACAAAACAGATCAAGGCACAACACCCCCAAAACCAAGGTTTAATGAGATGATACTTGAGCTCAGCTCTGACATGTCATGAGATTGTTTTGATCTCCGTATTTCCAGAGAACAGGACTCTCTGCTCAGATTTCCACCGTGCCTAAGTCAGACACCTAAAAAAATCCCATTTACTAGTCAACAAGATTAGTATCCCATGCCTTCTCCAAAACCATTTAGCAGGAGGAAGTGATTTCCACCAACACTCTGCATCCTGATTCAGGAAGTCACGCCGAGATTTCAGGCCCTCCAGTGAATATGTTYCACTTTATATTTCAGCTGCACTTCTGTAAAAGACACCTCTTCTTCCCCCACTTCCAAGCTCTTCCCGACTGTTAAGAGAAAGAAKCCTCCTTGTTCCACTAGGCAGCAGCAGGAATTACACCAGTGCTACATGTTAGGCAGTACAGCAGCCACAGACTCTGTTTCGGTTGAACTCAATGAGGCTTTTCTTGATTTGAGTTTCTCTTATAGAGATTTAAGCCTCCTGGAGAGATGAAAACACTTAATTTGTAACTGCCTGGGCTTAATCTTTTGTTTCCCTCGGCTGCCCTGCAACCTGTCCCTCTGTGATCCTCTAATGCTCCACGGGCAGCATTTTCTCCACCTGCTAATTACAGGCTCCATTGTGCAAGATAATTCAGCCCCAGCGAGGCTGCAGGGTGGTTCTGCATCTCCAGCCTGTGTTCCGCCTCCAAAACCAGAGGAATTAATCACCTTCTCTGCCGGTAAAGTGGGACCAGACACTTGTGTGCTCATTGGAAAGGAAAACAACTTTGGTTCCTTTAAGCAAAACATAATGAATCTCCCAGAGAGCAGGAAGCTCGTAGTTTATATTTCTTGGAAAAGACTGTATTAATATATTAAGTCCAAAAATATATCTATAAATCTTCGCAAGTCGGAGCGGAAACACGAGGCAGCGTGGCTGGGTCTGGAGGAGCTGCGAGTGCTGACGCAGACGAGCCCCCAGCAAACACTTTCTGTGCAGATCAGATTTACCTTTGCTGCCTGCGAGGGCTGGAATCTAAGCCACTGTCCTGAGTGGAGATATTTACTGCAGGCAGCTCAGAAAACATCATTTGGGTACATCATTTCCATCCATCCATCCATCCATCCATCCA
>NW_026623834.1:277218-280027 GCF_030028575.1 Malurus melanocephalus | reverse complement strand
CATCCCTTGGCTCTCAGAGCACCTGGGACAAGGCACCTGACAGCCTCCAGCACAACACCTGAGTGTTTTCATTATTTCCCTCTGTTTTCAGAAATTAGGCTCCCTGACCCCCACTGGGGAGTTTCTGCTCTCCCACCACTCCTGGTCCATCAGAAGAGGATGGATGGTACCAATCACATCCCCCTGCCCTTCTCCAAGGCTTCCCAGACAGGCTTTCCAGTGGTGTTGGGGGATAAGGACCCRGACCACCTACCCCAATCATCCCATTAGGGCAGGATTTTATTGCCAGTCTAAACTCCAGCTTATGTCATGGCGAGAGTGTTTTTAGCTTTGCCTCCCCAAGCACCACAGTCCCAAAGGAACCGGTAAAATGTGACAGGCACAAAATCACCAGCAAAAACAACTGCTCTGCAGAAGAGCTCAGGGCTGGCAAATGCCACATCTGTCCCTGAGAGAGGCTTGGAAAGCAAACCTGAAAATAGGGACAACTGTGGTAGGGTGAGGAAGACTGGTGACAATCAAACAGCCAGAGGAGGTGTGAGAGATCGTGATGGTCCCACAGAGCATCCTGGGGCTCACCCTCAGCCACCGAGGGCTCTGAGAGAGTTGATGCTTTCCAAGGTTTCTTCTCAGAGCTCTCTACAAAGAAGATGTGAAGCTTTGAACCCACCTCAATCTGAGTTTCAGCCTGGTTCAATAGAGGTGTGTTTTGGTCACACCAACCTCCACTGCTGTGGATGCTCTCAACCGAAATTTCATTTCAATGCAGCTGCTCTKTGAGGAACTGACTTCAGCCTAAATTATTACCAGACTGATCTGAATGAAGAATGAAGAGCTCCCATACCAAGCTGAGCTTTGTTTTAATCAAACTGGGCTTTAGATGTGGGTGACACTGAACACAGACCTGATGCTGCTGAGGGACTTAAGGAAACTAAGACTCGTTTTTCGAGAGGGAAATAATTAACAACACACCAGCAGAAGTATTTAACCAGGTCTCCTGTTGCTCAATATCTTTATTAATGGCCTTAAAACTAGGCTGCAGACTGAAACAAAGTGTGCAGATGAAAAGAACATTATTTAGGTTAATTACAAATGACGAAGTCTTGGGAATTTCTGAGCCACCTAACCGAGCAGGAAGGAACATTAGAGCAGGAGAAACCCCGTGCTGACAAAACCAGAACCATCCATACAGGAAGGAAGGGTCTGGAATCCTTCTAGACTTTAGCAGGGGGTGAATTAACTGGGCATTAAGTGATAAGACCAACTATCACGTCAGCTGCCCCGTGCTGAAAGCACGGCAATACCAAAATGATAGAGAGCAAAACCAATAGGTCAGGAGAGAGCACAGAAAATCCTGTAACATTGTTATTCAAACTGTCAGCACACACTTGCTCCAGGTGCTGAATTCAGTTCCACTCCCCTCCTTCTTAGYAGAGAGAGATGAGAAAACAAGGGAAGAAAGATGGAAAACCAAAGCCCTGGGGACAAGAGCCGACATTTGAAACATGGAGGTGTTTCATGGGAGAAAAAAGGAAAAGGCCTTGTTTTGTCAAAAARGGAGGGGGCAGAGACCTAGGAATAKATAAACCCATTAATTTTGGCAAATCATTCAATGCARGAATGCAAGCCCCCAGCAGAGGGGCTATTTCTGGGAAAGGGGAGCATGAGGACCTGGTGGGACTCCCAGAACCCTGGGAAAAACCACTCTGATCTTACCCCAAATGGGCTCATTTAGGGACCATGGATGTCCCCACATGTAAAACCCARATAACTGCATTTATCCAGCACAGCAATGAGTCACTTCACGATRCTCCTGTGAGAAGCAAAGTCATGAGTTCACTGAAAGGAGAATCCCCCCGTCCTGACACTTTAGCCTCATATCTCCAGTTTTGTAATGCAGATGCAGTTCCCACTCAGGGCCACAATCCATAGTGAAACAAATCAGAGCTCTGAACACCGAAAGCAGGATTTCAGGTTAGAAAAACACTTACGTATCTTGAAGCAGGAGGTAATATTTATAGGAAAACAAAAGGGGACAAATTCACCTCTAGCTTTAGATTTCTATGAGCAGTTTCGCTCCACCCACCCAAATAACCAAAAAAAAAAACCATCCCACAATGTTTTTGAGACAGTTTCATTTCAAAGCACTAAAATCACATTCTGAGCCAAGGGGTGTGAGAAACTCACARGAACCATAAAACCATCCCTGCTCTGGGTTGCGCTGGGGGCTTTGTTTGCACAGCGGTTTCCTGAGCTTCAAGGAGACAAAGCTCTTTCTCTCCACCAAGTGATGGAGCACCCCATGCAGGGGAGCAAAGCCTCACCAGGAGGGAGAGGAGGAAATCCAGGTGCCCAGCAGGGAGATGTGAAATGCCACCACGAGGTYCAGGCTCCTGGTGCTCAGCACTGCCTGCTTCCCCCATCCCAGGAGTGGGGATGGAAAACAGAGCACACATAGGGATGTCATCCCAGAATGGTTTGGGTTGGAATGGATCTTAAAGCTCAYCCCATCCCTGCCATGGGCAGGGRCACCTTCCAGTATTCCAGGCTGCTCCMAGCCCCRTCCAGCCTGGCCAATGATCCCTGGAGCTGCTGGGCCAATGTAATTGTGGTTGCACCAACGACGCTCATGCAGGGTCACTCAGCATGCCAGGCTGAGGAGCAAGGGCTGAGCCATGGCAAAGACAGAGAATGCAAGGCAAAAATMCAGGTTCTAAATGGTTTGGTCAGGTTTCCTTGTCCTCCTTCCCATGAAGACAGGCTGAGAATTGGGGGTGTTCAGCCTTGAGAAGGCTCCAGGGAGAGCTCA
>NW_026623834.1:263902-276738 GCF_030028575.1 Malurus melanocephalus | reverse complement strand
AAAAGAAAAGAAAAAGAAACAAAGCAGCAACACCCCAAGGAAGCAGCCTGGAGCTCAGAGGCTGCTCAGCTCCACAGCAGGTGAAGACAAAGCCCATGTTTCCAAAAAACCCCAAAGCAGCCTCCTGTCATTCAAATGGTCTTTGAAAGTGAATGAGATGCCAACCAATCAACTCCCTGTCAGAATCCACAGAACGGTGTATCCAAACCTCAGGGCTGCGGCCAAGAATGCGTTTGCAAKGCAGGAACGCCAGGGCAGCAGCAGCAGAAGCCGTTTGCAGGAGTAAATGAGGTTATTTTGGCAGCAGAGCGGATGTAGCAAACAAGCCACTTTAACTGAATATGGTAAACAGAGATGGAGTGATTATAGGAAGAATGAATGTAATCGGGTTCCGASTTGCTCTGAATTGCCTCGACTGACCACAATATCTGATAAAACCAATGGAAAAAGTTCTGGTTTCCTCTTGCATATAATTGATTATCTTACTGAGATCTACTGGTTCATACACACACACACACACTCACAGCCCTCTGAAATTCAGTTACTTGGCGGTGCTGCCAGAAATAACCCAGAGCGGGAGCAGTTAGATGCTATTTATTTTTGTCTGGGGTCACAAACTCCAGAAGTGAGAAAGGATGCAAAGCCCTCTCCCAAAATAAGCACCTGGGAGGTTTTTTTTGAGGAGCTGAGGTGTAACTGCTCCGATCTGTGCTCAGCCAACGCCGCTCCCCGCTCGCTTCTGAGACAGGGATGGGGGATGGGGATGAACACACTGTGTGCCATTCATCAGCTCTACCTCAGGGCTCTCCTCCTTGACAAAGAAATGCTGGCTTTCATTTATTAGAAAAGATGGGAATGCGCCTTTGGAATTTCCCAGTGCCATGAGCGGGCAAATAAAGATGATGGTGCGCAGAAGGGAAAGAGGGATGTGGGATACAGCTGGGGCGAGCAGGGATTTGGGATGGAGAGGGGACAGGACCAATGGGCCATGATCTGTCCTGCCTGCTGGATTCCTCTCACACAGCTGCCTYGGCCCAGAGCAGTTTTGCAAAGACCAGTTTGGATTTTTGCTGCTGCTATTACCTCCTGCCCCAGCCACACTCGGCATCTCTTCTTCTTGGCTTCTGCCAGAAGTTATTAAAGAACAAAAACCAAACTAAAACAAGCAAAAGAAAACCTAAGGGGATCTGAAAACTCTTCTTGCTGCAGCAACAGTGRATCCTGAAACAAAAATGTGCCAAAAAGTCAGGCAGGGGGTGGCCGGGGCTCGGCAGGGTGTYGGGAAGCACGGCGAGCTCGTGTGCTGACAGCGGGAAGGAGCCAAATATCCACAAACAAGTTTCCTGTCTGAAATTAATTTACTTACTGACACAGCACTCAGCAAAACCTGTGATTAATATTTTCCTCCCCAGGCTCCTAACATGACAAAACAATAATTAATGAAATATGAAACTGAACCTGAGTTACAGTAAGTGTAAAAATATTATTGTTTCTTTCATCTTCCCTTGTCTTCATCCCTCCCAGCGGTGAGAGACACAGAACCCCACACTATGCTTTCCAGGACAATGCTCTGCACCCCAGCAGGAACACAGGGCTGACTTTTTGGCACCTGTTCCTGGTCACCTGGCACCCTGCTCGACAGAGGAAATCCAACTGGGAGCTCAGGAGGAGGGTGTAGGGAAAGGTGTAGGAGAAGCAGGGGTGGGGAGCCCGTTCCTTTGGATCGTGTCCATCCCTGTGGGATAGCAATCAAATGCAATAAAACAGCCAGAAGGCAGCTGGATTTAGGATTCAACCCTAAATGCCACGTGCTGTGTTATTTTGCCCAATACTTTCAATGCTCACCTTCCCTCARTCTATTCCCAGCTATGGCACATCAATCCCTGGCCACACTCAGGTCTCACGCTGCCTCCATCCCAAAAGCACTCACAGGCAAGCAGCCTGYGGTTTTTAAGGGATCACTCACAGCTGGAATAAAGCAACAGAAGAGGGTTTTAAATAACAGCTTTAGCAGCATAAAAATTCCTCTTGGAAAGCTGAGTGGGGACASGCTGGGAGATGGTGCCAGCCCCAGGAGAGGGTGGTGGCAGGGTGCCCATGGCCACTCCTGCCATGATGGATGGCAAGGCTGGGATGCTTTGCCTAAAAACCATGATTTTGTCCTCAAGACAGGGACAACCTCCACTGTCCCAGGCTGCTCCAAGCCCTGTCCAACCTGGCTTTAGACACTGCCAGGGATCCAGGGGCAGCCACAGCTTCTCTGGGCACCCTGTGCCAGGGCCTTACTACTGTTTGAATAAAAAACTTCTTTATATCTAATCTAAATCTTCCCCATTTTAAATCTAAATATAACATAATCTAAATATAAGGTCACCTTGAATCCCATTGACAGAGCAACTATTTAAATAAAGAAAATTGCTCAAGTCTTTCAGTGGACGTTCTGAAATTTTTGTTTTTGTCTGCATCTCTACAACACAAGAGGATTATGTTCCTGCAATTAGAGAACGCTGTGAGGTTGAGCTAAAATATTGTGGAAATTAAAATTATACTGAACACACATGCAAATTCACACACACAGGTGTGGTATTATATATTTATATATTTATATATTTATATATTTATATATTTATATATTTATATCCACACACAAAAGTAACACCAGAGCCCCACATATAAAACCATACATGTGTATGCATAGGAATATTGAGATTGGGGGCTCAGTTTGTTCCCTTTTTGCTGCAGCAGCCTGGCTGGCACAGGGCTGGGAAATCAGGAGCTGTGGGACCAGGGGAGTGCTGCTCTGCACCCCACGGCAGCCCCACTTCCCCCAGTTCCCCACAGCCACAGGCACCCAACTGTAAAACCACAAACCCCATCTCAAGGCAGCGGAGCAGAGCCCGCTGTGTGGGAGTCAGCTCCAAACCAGGGAAAAGGCAACTATCAGGAAAAAAAACAAAAAGCCCACATTTGTAAGAGTCTTCCAACTCTTTTTTTTTTTTGGTTTTTTTTTCTGTCTTGTAGTGGTTTGGGACAAGCCCAGCCCAGATTTTGCTCACACAAAAATAAAAGAGAAAAAAGAAATAAAGCATCTGCTGATGCTCGCTGTGCGCCGCGAGGGCTGCGCGAGGCAGGGGACATGTCACCACGACGCCTCCTCCCTCCCCTCATGACTCCAAGATCAATGGCACGCAAGATGAAGAAGAAAGTGATTTAATTTTCAGATCAACGGATTACACAAGTAYACAAAGTACTCCCTGTCAAGTAAAYGTGTTACCTTGATTCGTTCCATCCCTCAGCTGAGGGAGCAGCACAACGCTGCTGCATTGCCCGTTTTTCATTCCTGTGCTCCTTCTGATGCCCTGGAATGGGGAACAGCCCACCAGACTTTTATTTTTATGTAGAAAAGACGCAAAGCTGATGGGAGTATTGCCTTTGTTAGCAGGGCACTTTGGTTGCCCTGATAAATAATTGCCCAGATTTGCAAAACACTCAGAGCACAAAGCAAGAGGAAGATGAAAACTTTTAAAAAACTAACCCCACAGAGACTAAACCTTGGCCTGAGGGTCACAGGGAGTAAAAGGGGCAAACTTAAACATGAGATGGATGTAGAAAAAAAGTGGAACTAGGGCAAGACTGCAGCGGAGAGCCCAGGAGAAGAGCTGGGTGATGAGCTGGGCTTCACTCCCYGCCCCTCACAGGACCTGCTCTAACTCACCTGCAGGACAGGGAGCAGACAAGTGAGAGGCACAGTTTCCCACCACCCTGAGCTCCTGTTCATCATCTGAGAGCTTTTTGGAAGCCTCATCCAGGAACTGATTCAGTTGGAAACCTCAGGTTCAGCACCCAACCCTTCCAGTCAGCACCGACTCCTGCTCAGCATTGGGTTGGGAGTTTTTTTGAGCTTGGTAATTAAAGCCCACTTAAAAGAGTTTCCTCCATCCTCGGGAGCCTCGTGATTTACTGCAGCTCCTACTMAAACTCATACACGTCTTGCATTTCCAGACATTATGTAATGAGGTTTTTGTGGTCCATAGAGCTTTCTCACCGATCCTCTGAGTCTGCAGCCAGCAGCAATGACTATACACACAAACACCGAGAGAAAAGCTCTCAGATTTCACATGAGATACCCCAAAACCTGTCATATCACAAACCTTACCCCAATCTACCTGAGCATCTAAGGTGAGAATGATCCAGGCACAACAGGCTGATGTTCTGCTGGACCCCAGCTGTGTGAACATTGTTTCTCACACCACTGATCGTGAAATCTGATCACTGAAGTTGTGGCAGATGCCACCAACCCCAGGGAGGTGTTGGGTTACTCAAAGCACCTGTTGAAGGGCACAAGGAGCTGGGAAGAAGCATTTCTCAGCATTCCTCTCCAGCAGCACAGCTCCTGTGCCTGACAAGACCATCCCTTCAGTGTGGGCTCMCAAGGAATGACAGGAACTCATCTATTCCACTTCCAGATACAGCTGCTTGTTCTTAGAGACCAAAAAAATACTTGAGAGAAGTCTGCAAAGCTCAAAACTTTCCTCAAGTTTACCAGGTGACAACAGAGGAGACCACAGACACAAAAATGAAGAGCAACACTTGCAAGCATCTGTTGATGCCGAAGGCTGGAATCCAGTTTGGCCAACCTTCCACACACAGGGAAGGTTTGGTTCTCACAGATTCCCCCACAAACCCYTGGAAGCCGAAATGAGGAGATACCTGAGCTGATTTGGTCCTGCTAAAATTGCACTGAACTTCCTGGGTCTAAAAGCACGGCACTGGAATCCAACAGGGAAGAGACCACACRAAACAATACACAGCTCRAGCTCCTTCATCTTTGGGAAGGAASAGGAAGGATCTAGCTTTTGAAAGTATTAAAAGTTTGAGCTCAGCTCAGGCCAAGAAGCACAGAGATCCTAATATCTTGGAAGGAGCTTGGAATTGAAGGGGTTTCGTGAAGTCTGGACTCGACAAACTCACTTAAACCTCCATGGACAAAGAAGAGGAGTTAATTTACAGAATTCTGATAGAAAGGTTTAGGCTGGGAAAAACCTCAAATATCATCTCATTGCAACGATGCCATGGACAGAAACACCTTCCACTATCCCAGGCTGCTCCAAGCCCTGTCCAAMCCAGCCTTGGACACTTCCAGGGATGGARCCAACATCCTGAGGAACCACCAGGCCCATTGTGCCTCACCTTGCACTGAGTGCACCCCAGTGYTCCCTTTCACTGGGTAAAGCAGCTGTTGCTCTTTTTTTTTTTCCTTATTCATTTATTGAAACAGAGCCTTCCCCCCATCTCCCTGCTGGAGCAATACCCAAGCCATGGCCATGTGGTGGCAACGGGAGCGTGGTGCCCGTGCCACCCCAGCTGTGGTGGCTGTGATGGGTATGGCTGGTGCCAGGTGATAAATCAGGTGCCCTTTAACTCCCCAGCTGAGCTCTGAGCACACCACAGTGCTGGAAACACAAGCTACGACCAATATTTTTACTGACAGCTGATAAATCACATGCCCTTTAACTTGTGTGCACCAGTTACAAATTTAGTTAATTAGAAATCCATGCTGACACCCTCCCATGTATTTTTATGATTTCCTGAGTGATTTKCATGGGCTGTTGTTGGGATGCTTGCTGGGTTAAGGCTCTTGGAAGCCAAGGGAGCACGGAGCTGGGATCTTCTAGTGCTGTGCAGCCTGGAGAAAACACTGGCAGCAGGAAAAGCAGCAGCAGTGAAGAGGGACCAAAATGTTTTRTGGACATTTGATGGGTATGTGGGTCCCTGCCAGCAGGGACAGGTATGGCTTGCACATGTAAACCCTGAGCTACCATCRGCAGCCTTCCCTGAAAACATAAAAAAGAGCAGAAACTCTTCCTCAAGCCTGCGGGGTTCTGCTTTTTCACACATCGTGCTGCAAATAGATGCAAAAAGGTCTTTTTTAACTGCCTCTGGTGGTTTCTGCGCACCCCTGGCCCCAGTGGTCTCCATGGGATCAGGGAAGGATTGCTGGCCAGTGCCCACCACGCTGGGAGCTGCTGAGGGAGATAGCCACCCACTCCAGCCACGCTGCTTTCCACCAGAATTTGTTACACTCCTCATTTTGGCAAATTAAACCAGCTCTCATTTCCAACTATTTTGTCCCTATTTTTCAACGGACACTTTCGTGCCACTGACAGTATTTTCAGCTCTGCCACAAAAGGGCATTTGCTAAAATATTCCATGACTACAGAAGACTCATAACAGATTCAGAAACCCAGTGATAATCATAATAATTTTTCAGCACTTGTCTTCCAGACAGAATTATCAGCAAAAGCAGGGCCCTGTTATCTGCAGGAGTGGTATATGATACGTTCATTTCTTTTTTTTCCCCCCCTCTATAAACTTCAATTATTAATGATGGAAATTTTCCCTTGCCTATTCTTCCCTTGGTAGTAAAAAAAAGCAGCCCATCACTGACATTTGCCGATTTAAATCTAATCCTCCTCATCTGCATATAGACGAGGCTCTGTTTGRCTCTGCCTATTGATCCAGCCAGGAAAAGGGACTCTATAACTTAATCTGATGTCAAACGCTGACATGTCCGGCAGGAAATCGGCGCTGTAGATCTCCCTGCTATAAATATGTCACCAGAATTAACTGGAAGCACTAATAGGTCACTCAATGGAGCTCCACGGTGCACTCAGGGCACACTGAGGCTGCTGTCTTGCTATTTGTGATTGATGACACCAAAAATGAGCCGGAACAGAGGGTTGTCAGCCAGCCCGGGGAYGAGGGACTCGCTGCCACGCTTTGTTCTCCTGCCTGTGCTGGGTCCCAGCCCAGCCCTGTCACTTCTGAAACATTTAGCACACTTTATATGAAAAAAGAAGGGGAAAAAAATCCTACTACAAGCAYGAAACAATAGAAAATAAGTAGGATCTCATCCAACTCTTTCTTCCTGCAGTTTTGTCCCACTGCAGCGGTGCCTTTGGTGAGCAAATAGAGCCAAGAGAGCAATTCTGGGGTCTTGTTGCGAGGAAAGAACCCCATGGAGGGTGGCAGGGACCGCATCAGGACCTGGAAATGCAGCTCTGCATGCTCTGGGGATCAAAGTGATACCAGTTTGCTCACTCTGGGCTTGTTTCTGCACACCACGCTCCAGCCAGAACACCCCAACCCAGGAAAAAGCCTTCCCTGTTTAGCTGTGTCCCTTCTTCACTCACAGTTTCTTCTTACAGAATCTTGCAGAGGTTTGGGTTGAGAGGAYCTTAAAGATCATCCATTCCACCCCCTGGSAGGGGCAGGGACAGCTTCCAYTGTCCCASGCTGCTCCAACCCTCACTGGCCTTYCTTGGATGAAAACCAAGGGATGGATTAATGAGAGAGAAAATCAAACAGGAGTCAACTTCTGGGTGATAAGCTCAGCTGGTCTTGATCTCACTGGCACCCTGAGAAGCAGCAGTTTTTGTCCCAAAAATGTTCATGTTTCTCATGGGGCAGGMGGGCAGGACTCACACACAGAGCTGCCAATTTCCTTTACACATGAATGGGCCTCACACATGAATAMAGCCCTGGAAAAGCATCTGACCCAGCCCTGATCAACTGCCCATGCATGTGGAGCAGCCTGGAACGTTCTCCCATCCAGCCACAGCTTTGTTCTCTGGCCAAGAACCAGCTTGGATCAAACTGTYCTTATTTTCCTGTGGCACAGGAGGCGAGGCAGAGCCATGTGGTGTGGCACCAAGGATTCAGGAGGGAAGGCTGCTCTCCAAAGGCACACACCATCCCACATGGTCTGCTGGAGTCTTGAGCCTGATCCACCTCCAGTTATCTTCACAAAACCCAAAGCCAGCCAGAAAACCTCAGAGAGTCCCCTGGACTGCCACATCCAAAGCCAGTGCCATGCTTCCAGCACTCCTGGATGATGAGAAGGGCTCTTTCTCAGGGTTGTTTTTATTGCTGTGAATTATTTATGCTGGATGCCTGCAAAACGGTGATGSTGAAGGAGTCAGTCCAGCCAAAAGAGAGCAAAGTTGTCTTCCGAGAGGAACCTTCAGGACTTCTTCATTTCATGAGCTGAGCCTCCTCGTGAARAGTAAACAAACCCAAGCATGTTCAAGAAACATCAGAGGACAAGATTAGTTCAGATTTAAAACCTGACCWGAAACAGTCAGATGGAGCAGTGAGCAAAAATCAGAAAAGAATCCAGATTTGAATTTACCAGACTCTCTCCCATTTTCACAGAATCACAGAATGGTTTGGGTTGGAAGGGATCTTAAAGCTCCTCTGGTTCCCCCCCTAGCCATGGGCAGGGACACCTCCCACTCTCCCAGGTTGCTCCAAGCCCTGTCCAGCAGGTTTTGAACAATTCCAGGGATGGGGCAGCCACAGCTCSTCSGRGCACCYYGMRCCAGGGCTAACATCTGATTCGAATCTTTCCTCTTTTCGTTTGAAACCACTCCCAGCTCTCCTGAGGCAATCCATCATCCCTAATAGGAGGGGCGGGGGTTATCCTCAGCGCTGCAGTTAATGCGGGAGCCAGGTGTTCCCTAATCCCCCAGCACAGAGAACATTATCATCGTTAGCGCTGTAACGAGCACCGGCAATTCCAGCGGGCGGGAACATCACCAGGCTCACCTCAAGCAGGGGAGCAGGCAGCGTTTCCAAACAGCAACTGGATTCGTCCTCATTATTTACCTGAACAGATGTTCGCTGTGATCCTTCCCCAGTCCTGGAGCTGGATATTTGTCAGCGTTAATGGCATTTCCAGGAGCTAGTTTGCTTTAGGAGCTCGTTTCCTCATTCAAATCGTACCCATCATCGTTTTCTGGTGCGCGTTGCCTCTTTTGCTCGTGATTATCTTCCCGGGTTTTCACTTTTCCCCGGGTCACCGAGTGCGGATCCATTCTAATTACTGTCATTTTAGCTTTTGTGCTGCACGCCGCCACTCCAGGAGYCGGGCTGCACCAATAAATAATGCATGGGCTCTTTGTAGGCTTTGCTAACCGAGGCAGAGCCCTGCTCATCGTGCCGGGAGCTCACCTGAGGCCCGGCCCAGGGAGGATCCGCCAGCACCGGGCTCCCCTCGCTGGTTTTTAGCATCACTTCATTCATGTGTGCTCAGGCAGGGATGCCCTCCTGCCGCTGCCCCTCCTCGGGGCGGATCTGATCCGCCCGCCCGAGGGGATGCAATGATCCCAACACGGCTGGCAGGGCAGCAATCATCGCTCCGAGGGCTGCTTAAATTAACGGGATCGTGGGAAGGTTAAATTAACAGGATCACRGCGAACGCCTCGTGCCTGATGGACAGGGTTAAATCAACACGGAATGCTGCCCGGYCGGGGGCTGCTGCCCGCTGAGTCCCACGCTGCTCCAGAGCCGTCAAAGGTGATTGTCTTTAACCCCTCAAACCCTCTGTGTTTGGGAAGGGACTGCCCCTCCCCGCCAGATCTCKCACTGGAAGAGGAAGGAGGTTACGGGACGTGACAGAAGTGCAGGATAACGATCTGCAAGTGATAATTTCAAGAGTTTGGGGCGCGTGGTGGCCAAAATAATGAAGGTGTTGCACCCCGGCTCCTCTCACAGGATGCAGAGACAAGGATGTAAGACAAAGCTGGGCATGCACCTGATGTGATGGCCTTATTCCTGCTAAATTTCTTTAACTAATTTTTTTTCTATAATAAAACGTATTTCCAGTAAGAGGAATTCATACAGCCAGCACATGCAGCCACTGCTCCCAGGAGTGGGATGCCCCAGTGGCACCTGCCACAGCTGCCAGGGCTGACCTCCACACCCCGAGCTGGCCAAGGATAGTCATGACCCAGCTCAGGGCACCTCTGAAYACCCCTCTGACCACAACAGGCAGGGCTACAGACTCTGGTAATCTGTGTCARGTGCCTTCAAATAAAGTTTAAAAATTACATAAAATTGCCAATTGACTTCTTAATGAGCCAACTATTTTTTTTCCACGCTCCCTTGCAGGGAGGGACTTTGCTTTCCCCTCTCCTGGCGCAGCCCAGGACAGCTGACAGGATGCAGAGCAAGCCCAGGGCTGCTCGTTCGAGCTGGCTCCGAGGTGCTCCGTGCAAACCCTCGAAGGAACGACGGCTCGTTTGCTCAGCTGCGCCCAAGCCCCGCGAAAACCAATAAATAACCACGCCAAACTGCCTGCAAACACCCAGCAGGCTGCAAGGCAGCCGCACAGAGCCAGCCAATAAATAACCACGCCAAAGCGCCTGCAAACATGCGCCTCACAGCCACACAGAGCCGCTCCTCCAACAATACCTCCAGGGCGTCGCATCCAGTGAAACACAACGCGAATTTGCGTTTCGCACCCAATTTGCGAGCAGACAGGGCAATCGGCGGCTCAGGATCGCCAGGATCGCACCGAGTGTGGCTGTGCCCGTCCTTCAGCCCACACCTGCCCCGGGCTGACGCACAAGGGCTCCGCGTCCTGCATCACGCGAGCGGGCGCAAACCTCTCTAGAACGAGCTGTTTTCAGAGGCCTCGTAATTCACACGAATCTTATCTAAAGGGCTTTGTCTCCGTGCCTTTATCAGAAATGTTCTCCTGCTTATCTGATAAGACGGAGCTGCGTTGCTGTAAGGAGGTGCCAGTGACGGCAGGGGCTGGCGTCTCTTCGGGCACAGCGGAGCCGGGCRGCACAAAACACCGTCCCAGGGTGACCTGGCCCTGGGCACAGGGCACGACAGACATGCCCACCTGCTGAGGTGAGCCCCCTGGCTCTGCTCACCCCCTCCAAGCCAACCAGCAGCTCCTCCATGACCCTGTTTCAACACCGGCCACCAAGAATGATCAGCTCCGAGCGTGTCCCCAGCAGAACAATGCACAAACCACAACCAAGTGGTACAAATATTAAACTAAGCTGCATCAGTTGCAGGAAACGTGGTTTTACATTAAAAGAGGAGAGATTTTAGATTAGATAGAAGGAAAYATTTTTTCACCCAGAGTGGTGAGGCCCTGGCACAGGGTGCCCAGAGAAGCTGTGGCTGCCCCTGGATCCCTGGCAGTGYCCAAGGCCAGGCTGGACRGGGCTGGGAGCAGCCTGGGACAGTGGAAGGTGTCCCTGCCATAGCTAGGGGTAGCACTGGATGAACTTTCAGGTTCCTTCCAGCCCAAATCATTCTGTGATTCCCTAATTACCAGATTCAAAGGTTTTAGGTGTTTTAGGTATTTTCAATCAGTGGTTTATTGAGCTGCTAGTTGGGTATTGTCACTTTGAGTCTCTGCAAGGAAAAGAAAACTAAAACCCAGGACAAGCACAGCTGGGATAYCACTCCCAAAAAGCTGCTAATTCCCTTTCTCAACAAGATCTGGGTTTGCAACCAGGTAAACATTTGTTGCCTTTGCTTCCAGTAAAGGGCATCATCTCCTTATCAACATTTAACAGCAGAATATTGAAGAGAGCACCTATCTCCCTGTTTCCAACCAGAGCAGGTCTTGAATTTCATTCTCCTCCCTGCTCCAGGATTCCCACTCAGTACCCACGTGCCAGCTTAGCCAAGCAGCCACATCAGTCTGGTCCCAAATAATCCCAAATAACTCTAGGATCTGCTGCAGCTGATTAGTTCAACGCCTTTTCTTTGGAAATAACCACTGGGAAACTTAAAAAAAAAAATCCAAGCACACATAGATTAAAACCASATATTGCCTAGAACTGCAAAGGGCTGAAACAACTCTGACAAGCCCTTGCTGGATTTTAGCAGCCCCTGGGCAGCACAGCCTGTGAGTGACAAGGAACAGGAACAGCAAGTCCAAATGAACATAGAAATAAGGGAAAAATAGTATGAAGCAGAAATGTTCACTGTAACGACCAAAAACAAACCCCAAACCCGTGTATCAATTACTGGCTGTCCTTTTGAGCTGAAAACAGGTWTGTTTCACTTCATATTAAGAAGGAATATTTATTTATTTATCTCTTAGGAGGTTATTCAACCCTTGGCAAGTATTTAACTCTTGGCAGGTGTGGGGTAGTTTAACCCCAGAGAACAATTCAGCACCATGAAACCTTCTGTTCACTGCCCCTTCCCAATGGGGTGGGGAAGAGGATCAGAAAGAAGTGAAACCCATGGAGTGAGATCAAAACAGTTTAATATGGAAATAAAGCAAAAATTAACAGCAATAATAAAAATAACTTTAGTGAACAGGAGAGAGAGAGAAAAGAATAAACCCCAAGGAAGACAAGTGATGCTCAATRCAGTCACCTGCTGCCAACTGCCCAGAAGCAACTGCTCCCTCCTGGCCAGCTTCCTCCCAGTTTCTGTACTGGGTATGATGGTCTRTGGGATGGAATATCCCCCTGGCCAGTTTGGAGCTGCTGTCCTGGCCATTCTCCCCACCRCTGGCTGGCAGAGATTGGGAAATGGCAAAGTCCTTGATTTGGGGTAAGCACTGCTGAGAACAGATCAAACATCGATGTGTTATCAACATTACAGGCTAAACCCAAAACACAGCACTGTTTGGTGCTACTGAGAAGAAAATCAACTCCATCCCAGCCAAAACCAGAGGAGTGGAGGGTACCTTGTGCCTGTGTGGAGGTCCTTGATTCCCACTCCCTGCCCAGCTGAGCAGGCATTGAAAGCTGCACTCACGGTGCTATTGGTCAGTGCCAACAGCAAACCCACACTGTTACACCTGCACTGCTGCACAAAGGCTTTTAGGGTCAGGTAACACCCTGCCTGGAGGTCACATTCTGACCTGGCATGTGCACAGGGATTTGGGGCACACTCACACCCAGGATGGACACAGCTGCCAATGGCAAAAGCTGGGAATGGCAGAGATAAAAACAGGCCAGAGAGAATTTCAGCTCTTCTTCATGCAGGAAAAAAGAAAAGGTTAAAAAAAA
>NW_026623834.1:238444-263477 GCF_030028575.1 Malurus melanocephalus | reverse complement strand
AGAAAAAGAAACCAACAGAAACGGTTCATCAGATAGTTGTAAGTAGCTAGAGACAAAAACCACAGACACTTAAAGGTTGTGCACAGTGAAGTTCTGGGGCAYTCACCTCCTGTTTTTGTTTCAATTRAGACAAAAGCAGGGTTTATTTTCAGATCTGTAACAAAAATAAAACACCAAAGGCCAAGCTGCTGAGCCCTGCAGTGGGTGGGCAGCCTGCAGGGAGCAGCCACCAGTGAGCTTTACTGGTGCCACTGGAGGCCACCCTGCTGTGTGCAGCTCTTCCACAGCTCCTCCAAACCCCACTGAATCTTGCATTTGTTGCAGCAAGGTCCCATCCCCACTGCCAGGGGAAACTCTCCACCCTCACCCTTGTCTCATCTGCTTTTCTTCCCTTCACTCCTGATTTCACCATGTTCACACTGATGTTGCTCAATACCCCACAAAGCAGGGCCAGAGGTATCAGGGTTTGCTCTTTCTTGAGAAGGGAGAAAGAGCATCCAACATCTTTATTTACAGGAAGAAACAGAGAAATGTGATGGAGCGAGGGCCTACCTGCCCAAAATGCCACACACAATGAGGAGGAGAAACTCTCCTGCTTGCAGGTTACAGGTTGGTTATTGAACACTCAGCATCTCTGTCCAATGCCAAATCACTTCACTCACACTGTGCTCCACATTTAGCTACAGCTGAGGAAACSTCAGCCTGCTGGGGCAGAAAATCAGAGCTGGCAGCAAGAGCAGGCAGSAAGAAAAGGCAGGAGAGGGCTGGGCAGGAGCACAAAGGCAGCGATGAACAGGGTAAAAGGAAATGGATGCAGCTCCTTGTCCCAGCCCCACAGGGAGTGGGTCCTGCAGGGGGGCCAAGCAGCTCCTTCAGCCACCCAGCTGCCAAACAGGCCATGCTCCAACCCCAGCCCCCTGTGCCAACCCCCCTGCCATGCCAGGGTTCAGCCTGTGCCCCCCACATGCCACAGGCTGGCAGCACATTGGGGTCACCCCCTGCAAGGATCCAGGCAGGCCAGAGGTCAGGAGCTGCTCTGCTCAAAGAGCCCATCGGTTTTTAGGGTGCATTTTCAGATTTTCTTACAGTTTGGTGACACCCACAAAGACATYGAGGCTGGAACATGCTGTGTTTTGGGGCTTTTGATGACAATGAGGTGAGYTCAGCTGCTGGGACACCCAGGGCAGTGGCACAGGATGGCACAGGCTGCTGAACACCCCAAACCACGCCAGGACACCTGGCTGCACCTTCCACCCTGCCCCTCTATCCACATCTAGTCAGACCCGCCAACATCCAGCTCCAACTTCTCACAAAGACTGGCATTTCACCATTATCCTGAGCAGAAAACCCAGTTATATCCAAATTCCACAAATTCAAACTCTCCATCTTGATCTTGGTTGGTTTTAAAATCGCCCTGTGGCCCTTTTTGTACCTCCCACCTGAAAAACAATGAGAGGTAGGGCCAGCCAGAGCACCGAGYCTTCCTTCCTCCTCCCCATCAATATTTTATCACAGCAAACACCTGCCACGAAAACAAGCCCTGGGAGAAACAGGAGGTTCGTGGAACTGCCTCAACAGCAGCACAGACACCACAGGAAACAAAACAACCTGTGCACAGAGAAGAGCAGAGCCCACAGAGCAAATGTTTGTGTGCTCCAGGGACGGGACAAATTCTGCTTTTGCTGACACGGGGGTGTGGCTGCTCTGACCCCATCACTTCCAGCTACAGCTTCTGCAAAGGGCCAAGCAGACAGTGCAAATCCTTCTCCAAATATGCTCAGTTTTGGGGGTTTCATTGCAGTCAAAGGCAGGAAAGGGATTCCCTGTGTGGAGTCACTGGCTCAGAGGTTTGGCACCAGGAATGTCCCTGTGAAAGCACTGGGATTCACAGCAAGATGGTGTATGGTGACAAGGGATATCAAAGAATAGGGAACATGGGGAAACCTTCATTTTTTTCCTCTGAAGGATTCAGAGGATCAGCTTGCATGAGCTGATCAGCCCCCCTGCCCAGGCACAAAGCAATCCTCACCTTTTCTATTAGTTTAAACCTTCGGAGAACAGAGCCAAAATCAAAATACACCCACTGGTACCAACTTCCACAGAGTCAGGAGCTGCATGGGAAATATCCTGACTCCTGAATTCCATCCACGACACAAGCACTCCTTGATGCCAGTGCTCCTGGGGTGACACCTCCAGGGAGGCACCATTTGTTTATTACAGAGCACGCGGGCACGGCAGCAATTGGAGGTTATTATTTCTGCTGGAGATGTGATTTCAGGCTGTGAGAAAATTTTAGGCTGCACAAGCCTGAAATAACTCCCTAGGCCAGATTTACAAGTGGTAACAGGCAGAACCATCACAGTCACTTGTCATTTTATTAAAGGCCTGCGTGACCYCCTGACCCACACAGGCTCTGGAGCTGCCAGCCCAGGGACTGAAAGCAGCGCTGTCAGCGAGGCCAGGTCCCTTGTCACAGGATTAGCTGTGGCTCAGTGTGGGTTTCAAAGCATTAAACAGCTCGGTGGGATGGTTCTTCTCACAGCCACATCTCCCCTGAGGGGACACCAGGATGCTCCAAGGGCTGGAGCCCCCCTGCTCTGGAGCCAGGCTGGGAGAGCTGGGGGTGCTCACCTGGGGAAAGCTCCAGGGACACCTCAGAGCCCCTTCCAGAGCAGAGAGGGGCTCCAGGAGAGCTGGAGAGGGACTGGGGACAAGGGATGGAGGGACAGGACACAGGGAATGGCTTCCCACTGCCAGAGGGTCAGTTTAGATAAGGTWTTAGAAGAGTTCTTTRYAATAARGGTGGTGAAAMACTGGCACAGGTTGMCTGGAGAGGATGAAGATGCCCCAGTCTTGGAGCTCTGAGCAGCCTGGTCTGGGGSAAGATGTCCAGRTTTCTATCAAAGGATGTGACAAACACCAGATCYCGTTCTGTCGATGCCCTACGCACTCAGCAGTGCTGGCAGGAGGATGAAACACCGCAGCATATTCTGGGCAGAAACCTGTACTTTCCTGGAAACCAGAATTTTACATCTCCAGGACACAGCCTCGTACCTGGAGCTGTTTCTGTCAGGCTCTGAGGAGGCTGCAAGCAGGGATTGACACATGGGACACCCACAGGAGGGTCCATCACAGAGATAAGAGAATCCCCTCCTGATTCACACTGCTAATTTCACCCTCTCTATCAAAATAAAACCAACCACGATGCTGTGCTCATTGACTGCACCAAGCTGACCACAGCAGGAGCTGTCCCCATGTCTRTGACACCCACCTTCCCCATGGACAGAGCCTTCTCCACGAGCTCACCCCTCCCCAGGCTGCACAGAGTGGGGATGAGGTCAAACATCAGCAAACATTGAGAAATTCATTCTCTTTGGTGAAACCATCCCTCCTAAGCACGAAAACCACACGCCCATGATTGATGGAGTGGCTCCCTTCTCAAACAGCAAACAATCCCAAAAGCCAGCTCCAAGCCAGTGTGTAACAGGGGTTAACAATCTTATCTGGGGTCACCAGAAGAAATTCCAAGTAAAACCCGCAGCACGCAGATTTCCTGCTTTCTAACCCAGTGCCCTATTTATACCTCTCTTTCTTCACAATGCCAGTGACAGCTTTTTCCTCACTCGGAGGCATGTTTCCTGCTTTCTGAATTGTGACTTTCATTTGTAGCTSATTTCCATAACCTCCGAAATAGAGTTGCAGTGGAAGTGTTAAATGTACTGATAAATTCTTCATGAATCTCGAAGTTATTGGCAGAGAGAATGGGGGCAATTTACCCTGCACCAGTCAATTGAAAATTATCTATTTCAAAACCCTCTAATGGAACGCAGCAAGGTTTAACTCTGGCTGATAAAGTAACGCCTTCCTGAGGACGAGGCCAATAACAGAACCTATTTCCAAAATGCAGAGTCCCCAGTGTGATGGCAAACACGCTCTTCAGTGCCCAGTGACCTTCACAGTCCTGTCTTTGTCACAAACTCTGTGATCACRTGCAGAGCAGCACCCACAGCCCTTGGTGTTCATCCCACAGTGGGGGCCCCTTTGCTCCTCTCTGTGACACTCTGCCTCGAGTGCATCCACCAGAAAGGTACCCAAAGGAAGAAGGAATGGAACTGCAGGAATGAGCCCAGAAGAGAACATGGGGATGCCCCAAAGGCTGGAGCCCCTCTGGAGGCTGAGAGAGCTGGGGATGCTCACCTGGAGAAGGGAAGGCTCCAGGGAGAGCTCAGAGCCCCTTGCAGGGCCTAAAGGGGCTCCAGGAGAGCTGGAGAGGGACTGGGGACAAGGGATGGAGGGACAGGACACAGGAATGGGGTCACACTGCCAGAGGGCAGGGATGGATGGGATATTGGGAAGGAATTGTTCCCTGGGAGGGTGGGGAGGCCCTGGCACAGGGTGCCCAGAGAAGCTGTGGCTGCCCCTGGATCCCTGGCAGTGTCCAAGGCTAGGCAGGGACACTTTCCATAACCTGGGACAGTGGAAGGTGTCTCTGGCCATGGCAGGGGGTGGAATGCCATGAGCCTTCATGTCCTTTTCAACCCAAACCATTCTGTGATTCTGTGGTTCCATCTGATCAGGCTGCACTTTGATTAACAAAGCATTTTCCRTGTGCTCTTTGCCAGGAGCGTGGCATGGTCCAGCTGCTGCCACTCCTCTGGTTGCTCTACTTTAAAAAGCAAGAGAGAGAAAGAGGGCGAAAAAATAAAAAAAAAAAAAAAAAAAAAAAAAAAAAAAAAAAAAAAAAAAAAAAAAAAAAAAAAAACAGAGACAAAGAAAGAAAAAACAGTCTCATCTGATCCTTATCCCTGCCAGAGCAGGAGCATCTTCAAAACCACTGGCTGAACAAGTTGCACTAAATAATGAGGACACATGGGGGGACTAAAAGTAAAGAAAGACCAAAGCACAGATTTGCTGCAACGTTTCCACTTCAGTGGAGTCAGAAACAAGACACAAGGTGCCTATTCTGGAAAACCAGATGTGGCTGTGACTGAACAAAACAGTATGGACAGGCAGGGAAAGAAAACCCACAAAAGTCATCGTGACTCATGTCAGAATCTGGAGGTCAGACATGGAAAGWGCAAAGCCAGGGGTGGAGCTGCATTTCAGGAGCACCAAGAATCCTGTGGGSAAGGTAAGGAAAGTGGGGTTAGAGCTCCTGGCAGGAAAAGGAGCCGGGAAATTCCACCAGCCCACCTTCCCTGGAKGGGAGAAACCAGAGACTGAGGCATTTGAAATGAGACTAAATGCCAGAGCATCCTTTAGGAGCAGCCCAGGGCGGGCTGACAGAGCTGAGGGGACARTGCCATCCYCYCCAGCACTCTGCCACCTCATTCAGAACCACCCAGGGATGGCACAACCCCCACGACAAAAGCCACAAGCACGAGGTTATCAGAAGAGGTGACACAGGGCAAGGGACARCTCCTGCCCTCACCCTTCCTGGAAAGCTTCCAGAGGGCATAAACTCAGGCACAGTCATCACAGCCAGGTGTCACCARCACCAAAACAGCATTAATTCCAAAATGGAGTTGAAAACGTTGGCTCGGAGCAGAGGAACGAGAGAACAGGACTGGACAGGGCAGCAGCCACCTGAGCCCAGCAGAGCTGCTCTCCTACACAAGCACACACAGCTCCCTGCCCCATRTAAAATATTTGTGCATCCTACATAATTTAGAATCCTATTAAATAACTTGACTCCCTTATTTTTCACCGCAGCAAATTCCATGAATTTTGCATGGAATAAAAATTTAGCAATCATAGCAGTTGCTAATTTCTGTGCTGCGCTCAGAGCAGCCTTTCACTTCCCCATAATGATTTTAAAACATTATCCTGCTGTTTCCTTTTTTTCTATGGCTGGCATTGAAGAGCTCTGCAAACTATTTGAATTGCGCTGCTCTGAAAAAAAAATCCTGTAGGGGAGGAAAAATTAAATTCAATCATCACTCTACCCTCTGTGAACTGTGAAAGTCTTGGGAACATGAAAAGGTGCTTTCGAAAGGATGTTAAGCATTCAAAAGATTAGACAGCAATGTGCAATTAAATGTGTTCCACAAGCCTTTGTCAGAGTATCCAAAACCTCACTTCTGCATGAACTTCAAATCCTCCCACTGGGAGCTTGTTCAAGTGGTTTACTTTAAACCTGTACTTTAGATATTCCATACCTTTCACTTTTTATAATTCTCCAGCATATGCTAACACTGGCAGAGTTAATAGTAACTGACTAATTTTAAACCCTGTGATTACTGGAGCTGATTTATATAGTAGCTTCACTTCACAATGCTGCGAATCAGGCACGCGGTAATTGCCAAGTTCAATTTTAGCTCTGTCACACTGAAGCAGTAGTTTTTATGCCTCAGCTGTTGCCTCCTCCATGCTGTAGAGGTAAGCTGATAATGCAGTAGGTTTTGCTGTTAAATATCACAATATTATGATACCCCATGTCAGATTCTTGCAAGCTTTGTGAGCTATGCATCATCTATTAACTAAATACTTTTATTAAGGGAACGGTTTGAAAAGGTTCCCATTCTAATTTAGCTCAGAACACTGAATAGTGGAAGAGGGGGGGAGAATGCAATGATTTAATTCACCACCAAAAGTGGTGGAGAGAAGCACTCATCATCATCACCATCATCACGGAGCTGTGGTGGGAAATGTGAAGGGATTAAACCAAAGCCAGTGAGCACAAACCCTCCGGGGTGAGGGCACCCATCACCCTGCACCTCCTGGCACATGCAGGGGCAGTGCCAGCAGCTGTTTCACCCCTCAAAACCAGGAGCTTTGGGGCTGCAGGCCCGTGTCCAACAGCAAGGGGCATCTTGACTAAAGAACAACCATCCCGGGGGAACTTCCCTGCCATCCCCATGGATGCTGCTGGCAGGGCTCAAGGAGCCACGTGGGACAAGCAGAGAGGAAAAGGTTGAGGAGATGGACACCAAAGAGCTCTTGCAAAAATGAGATGGGGCTCCACAGCTCGGGGATGAGCTGCACTTGCAAGAGGGACGAGGCTGTGCTGCCGAAATGCTGCTGCTGCCTCAGAKCTGAACCAGCTGGGCATTACCACTAATCTCTTAATAGCACTTAAATCCACCCCTCTCCTGGGCTTCGTGATAGCAGATTTTCTTTCTTCTTTTTTTTTTTTTCATTATTAAAGTCTGCTCACATCAAATTTAACAAATGTGAGTAAACTGGAGCCGCTTTCTTTCCCATTCACACATTCCTTGGTGCTGAGGATCAGTGAAGGTGCTGAGCCCTGGAGTATCAGAGAAGGCTTTAGGGACAAGACACAGCCCTGGGGTGGATCTGGGCACCTCCTCTGTCCCAGGGGCACAGCARTGGGGTCTCTGCTTTGGTGCAGGGTTGATCTTTGCAATCCTTGTAGGGAAAGAGCACAGTGCAGCAGGAAAGTCTCCGTGCACAGCCAGGTGCTTGCTCCTGTTGGACAATCTGTGCAGATTTTGACCCCTTCCTCCCCTCCCCGGCTCCCTCACCCCCAGGCAGATGCAGAGACACCAATCCAAGCCAACACCCACGTGCTGACCCCTGTGGGGACCCTCCTCTGACACCACTGCTCAGCAGCCACTGGCTGGGGAAATTCCTTCTACCAGCACCATCCCTTTCTGATAAACCCCAGTTTTATGGATACAGGACAGACGCGGGATTGATGACATTCACCAAAAACATGGATCTGACTCCAGCTCTGAAGTTCATTGCTCAGSAACTCAACAAAACCCATGGGTCCAGTGGCCACCTCTCCCATTAACCTCTCACCTTTCAGACAAGGACCCCGAAATTGGGCAACTTCCTCTTTTCCTTTTTTTTTCTCCAAACTTCCAAAAAGAAAARAAATAAACAACATGCTRAASAGGGAGCATCCTGCAAGCCTGGAGAGCTGGAGCTGCATTCCATGGTGGCTCAGTGTCTCCAGCACAGGCTCCCTGCTCCCTGCAGCCTTTCACAGGAGAAGGTGGAACCCTTCTCCCTCAGAGAATGAGGAAGGAAGAACATGGGAATTTTGCCAAGCATGTGGTCACCGGGAGGAAGGAATAGGACTGGATGAATTTTTCAGCTTTGCTGATTTTGGTAAAACCAAAGCCACGTGCCTCAGAACACTTCAGGAACCCGCTGCATGAATTAATTGACCGCAGGGAATTCAGAGGTGGAGTTGATTCTTTGATGTCTGAAGTCTCATTTTCTGCAGCCCCCCAGCAGCCTGGTGTGAGCTGCATCAGCCCCTGTGTGGAACAGATGCAGGATGCCAATGGCATCGACACTCTCAGAGGTCTCCCGAAGCTAAAGCTGAGATTAAACCACATTTTCTCAATTGCATCACTTTGTTAGGATCACCTCACATTGTCCAGAGGGCAAGCTGCCCATCGGAGCTGAGGGAGAGGTCACAGCCCAGCTGCAATCTCACCAAGCCCCTGGCTTGCAGGATTTCCCTGTCAGACTGAGCACAGGGCAGGATCCTGCTCTGGTCTGGGATAAATACCCCATTCCAGACCCACTGGTGATGCAGAACTCACAGCACTGAGAGTCTTCTACAAATAACTCTGGAAAGAAATTCCCTGGTGGCAGTACAGTTCCTCTCTCCCTCATACATCCACATGTCCACACTCTTTGCCCATCTTAGCTATTTTTTTAGGAACCATCCTTTCCTAAGTGCCCAGCAGGACCTTTCTCAGCTGCACCCCAAAATCTGCAGGGTCACACGTCATTGCAGTAAWACCCCAACAGCCCAGCTCCTCAGTTTAAACAGAGCTGTGCACCCACAGCAGCCACAAAGGAAGCCAGCAGAGCTCATCTGTGTCCTCTGCTCGTGCAGAGCTGGGGGACCCCACGGCCACCTCAGCACATCAGCCTGCAAGGCAGCCAGGGGGGTTTGCATCCTATGGGCACATCCTCGCCAGGAAAAATGGTTTGGGTGGAAAGGGACCTTAAAGCCCAGCCAGTTCACCCCTCTGCCATGGGCAGGGACACCTTCCACCATCCCAGGTCTCTCCGAGCCCCAACCTGGCCCTGAACACATCCAGGGATGGGGCAGCCACAGGTTCTCTGAGCAACCTGTGCCAGTGTTTTACCACTGTCATTGTAAAAAAAAAAAAAAAAAAAAAAAAAGAAGAAAAAGAAATCCTTCCCTATACCCAGTTTAAATTGACCCTCTCTTGGTTTGAAACCATCACCCCTTGTCTTATAACAACAAGCTTTAAAAAGTTTGTCCCCATCTTTTTTATAGGCCCCCTTTAAGTACTGAATACGCAAGAGCTGGAGCTTGCACAGCATTTTCCCACCCATGAACAGGGAACACCTTCCACTGTCCCAGGCTGCTCCAAGCCCAGTCCAGCCTGGCCTTGGACATTTCCAGGGATCCAGGGGCAGCCACTTCACCGGATATTGCAGGAAAAATCGAGTTTCCAGCAGCCTCAGCTCACGCTCTGTGTGTCCATCTGCAGCCCTGGGAGCTGGCTCTGGATGCACAGGAGCCTCTGGTGCTYGTGCAAGGCACCTCACACACCCCAGAGCTGTTTGTGCAGTTCCTCACACACCCAGAACCAGCAGTGAGCCCTTTCCCCCTGCTCTCCATCTTCCCATCTTCCCATTACAGTTAGGAAAAAATAAATTAAAAAAAAAAAAAAACCCTAAACTCCCCAAGTGTCTGTTGGTGCCCAGATGCAAAAATAAGATATTTCACCAAAGTCTGTTTACTCGTGTGCTGACACATGGAGAGGCTTTATTTAAAGCTTTGAAAAGCTTCTTGGCTCCCCTCCTCATTCCCAGTGCACCCAGTTTCAGATGTGAATGTGAAACCAGTTTGCTGCAGTGAGATGCTGCATCGCTGAGGTGAGCTAAGGGAGGAGGAGGAGGAGCATGAAGAATCACACCAAGAACTGCCCCCAGAGACCTGTGAGAGGCACATCCCACATCACACCGGCACTCCCAGCTCCCAGCCCCACTGGGGTTTGTTTGCTCCGAGCAGGGATTCATTTTGCACTCAACTAATGCAAGCCCAAAGTGCTTTCAAACAACACYCCTCTAATAAAAACATTACAGAAGCCATTATTTTCCTGTTTAGACTGAAACTAAGTGAATACAAAGGCAACCTCATTTAAAACAAACTACCATCACCACAAAAAAAATGGATACCAAATATTCTTTTCCAAAATGCAGGGAATTTAACTTTCATTTTAGTTCTTCTTGAAGGAGGCAAGAAYACTTGCTTGGCAAACACAGCTTGTGCAGCAACACTATAAAGAAACTGAAAAACACTTCCCTCCAAATCTTCTCCCTTAATGAGAGTTAAGAAAGGTCTGTTTAATAATTATATTTAATTTCAAGCTCTCTTTCCTCCTACTTTCTAGAAAAGCATACATTCCAATGACGCACCAAAAAATATAAAATTTTTCTAAATTATTTCTGAATTGTTCCCAGTTATGTTCTTGAAAGTGTTCCCAGTTGTCTGTGACATTATCAGGCTTCCCACCCATCCCACCAGCATCCATAAGGGTTGGGAGGGGCAGTGCTTGCTGCTGTTGCTGGATAAACCCAAAGCAGCTCAGAGGAAGMAGATTTGCTGATCCTGGCATCCCCCCGCTTGCTCAGGCCATCTCTGAGCTCAGCCCTGTCTGACAGAGCCTGGAGCTCAGGGTGACACCCAGCATCAGTCACCTAGAGCTTTACCTGTACCCAGTGATTTCCAAAGGTCAGCTTTGCACAGAGGTGCCTGCACAGCTGCTGTCCCAAACTGATGCTGCTGCCACCCTTCCCATGCAGGGAAGCTCAGAGCCAAGGTGGGCCCAGGGGGATGAAATGCTGAGATGACCAAACCGTGCTGCCCCTCTGGCATCAGGGAAGGACTCCAAACGGGGCAGCAGGTGGGAGCTCTTCACCAAAAACACCCACRTGGCTTTGCACAGAGCTCCTTCCCCTCTCTGCCTTGCCATGGGTGCCACGGGCAGTGCAGAGCTCTGGCAGCAAAGCCCTGCCCTGGTTCATACAGCTCCTCCAGGCTGGAGGCTCCAGCACTGCCCCTGCCCTCCCTGCCCCTCCTGGTCCTCAGTGATTCCATTTCACCATGAGCACCACAGAGAAGTGAAGATGGTTTCTCCCACCACCAGGACATTTGCTCGGTGCTGATGCTGAGCCTTGCTCCAAATACATCCTTGGGATTGGAATCCTCTCCTGCAGCCCCAGCACCACACCCAGCACTGCTCCTCAGCCCAAATGGCAGCACTTCAGCCTTCAATGCTCTCCTGGGGACAAACTTTTGGTGACACTTGATAGGAACACCCTCTGGATGTCCATGTTTCCATGCCATAGGATGCACCAGAATGTCCAACAGCTGCTGGAGGCTGCCAGAACATCCTCTTTCACCTCCAGTCCCACTGCAGTGCCAGCACAGAACCAAAGCAGCAGCCAGAATAGCCTGGATGCAGCCCCTGAGCCCCAATTCACAGCTGTGTCCATCCCACGGCACCCCTACTTCAAGAAATGGCATTTTTTAGTAGCAAACAGGGTCCTGCACTGCTGCTGCAGAGCCTCTCACAGCTGTGCTGCATTGCAGCAGGAGCAGCAGGCCACATTCCCCCAGCCTGGACATCCTTTCATTCCGTGGCACTGAGCATTGACTGGACACTGCAATARTTGTAGATGCACAGCAATCTTAAGCCTTCATCAACCTTACAAAGGCTCATTTATTATCCTTTCTGCTCCAGAAACAAGCTCTGCCTTCTTTTACACCTTCACCAGCTCAAAGGAGGTTTCAGAGGTAAAACCTGGACAAATTTTATCAATGAGTTCAAATCTCGAGCTAAATCAGAAGGAGGAATGGATTTACCCTAATCCCCTCCAAACATTCATCAACATCACCTGCCAGCTCAGCAGGATTTAATCTCTTTTTAATCTCTCAAAGCAGTGGAGTGGATGGGGAAGAGGTTGGGCACACAGTATGGTGGATCTCTACTTTTTTTTTTTTTAATAATTCTGGCTGCCAAACCGCATGAAGCAGCGCTTGGAAATTCATTAGTACTTTGCTAATATCACTTTCCAGGTAAATAACTGGCTTGGCTAGACCACTGTGTGGCTGAGGAGAAGGGAAGGGAYTGGAAGGGACACGGTATCTCCACGAAAATGCTCCAGGAGCTCCAATTCCATCAGCGAGCACAGGAACTGCTCAGGCTCTGCCCTGGACCGAGGGCAGGGATGGGGTTGAGAGGCACCAAGAGGCAGCAGAGCCCCCCTGCAGCACCCACTGAGCATCTTCTGGGCAGGCACCGCGCTCCGCAAACAGCTCCAATCCCAGCCCGGAGCGCTTCCCTGGGCGCTCCCCTGCCTCCCACCAAAGCAGCAGCGCTGCTGGCTCACACGGCCGGGGTTGTCGCGGCCAGTGCCACCGCAGCCGTGTCCCGGCAGCCCGGGGACCGTCCTGGCACAGCGCACGGCTGATGGCAGCGGAGCCGGCGCGGGGGCGCCTTCGGCAGCAGCGTTAGCCCGCGATTCGAGGTTTACATAACACCGCCGAGAGCTTTTGGCAGAGACAATCGCTATCAGCGAGCGAAGGGAAGCATCAGGAACAGCCGGCGGAGCAAAGAGACACCTCTCGCAGCAGCCCCCGGGCTAGGGAGGGAATAAATAACAACCGCGACAGAAGCGGCGCTCGGGCAGCAGAGAGGGAGAGGGGAAGGCTCGGCAGAGGGAACCGAGCGTGAATCGCGGCTGAGACGGGCAGGGAATGAAACTTTCCCTTGTCACCTCCTTCCCACCGGAGCTTTGTCACATGTGCCACACTCACACAGGGCCGAGGGACGGCTGAGCCTCCCACGGCTGGGAGGGATGAGCGACCCTCACTGATAGCAGGGACACGAGGCATGGAGCTCCCTGGCCAACCAGCCCTGCAGAGCCTGGCCCTGTCACTGCACCCGGCAAAGCTCCACGCTCAGAAACCTCCACTCACACAAACTTCTTCATTTTTAACTCATCTCAGCCTGGTGTTGCTGAGTTTCACTCTAGCAGGTTGCATTTACTCAGAATATTCCGAGTTGGAAGCGACACACGAGGATCATCGAAGTCCAACTCCTGGCCCTGCACGGGACAGCCCCAAGAATCCCAAATCAAACCCAGAAAGAGACCCAGAGAGGGCTGGATCACCCCACTGGCCTCTCTAGCAGCTCCACAATGGCCAAAGGGATGAGCCCACCAGTTTCAGGTGGCCCAGCTGGCCCCTGTCCTGCTGCCTGTCCCACACTGCCACCAGAGGATCACAAAGGTGGCGAAAGACCTCTGAGATCACCAGCTCAGCACTGCCCACTGAGCCATGTCCCTAAAGACATCTCCATGGTTTTGGAAGCTCGTGCCTCATCCCAGGAGCAGGACAGCAGTCACCTGCCCTATCTCACAGCTCCCGAGGCCATCTGGTCCCTCGGCACCCCAGACTGGTGTCCCAGCGATGGGAAGAGCCCCAGCAGCTCTCCAGGAGCCTCTGGATCCTGCAGCTTTCTTATTCCAGGGAAGGAGGCTCTAGAGACCTCTCTGTGCCAAGCAGAGCGTCCCTTCCAAGCTGGCACCGTCCCCCTCTCATGGCACGATGACAGTGACACAAGCTAGAGCCCCAGAGCCAGCAGGCTCTTCCTGCCTCCSAGATGTCCAAGATTTCCAGCTCTGGCAGCAACTGAGAAGCTCCAGTTGGGCTTCAGAACATCCTAAGRCAATTCCTCAAAAGGAGGGGATGCTGAAATCCGCATTTCCCAGGGAATTCAMGCGGTGCTTTCCTGGAAATGGGAACAGTGTCTGTGGCTTCAGTGGAGGGCAGCTCTGGACAGCAGGAMTTAAACCCAAACTCAATCCAAAAAGTTTCCATGATAAACTTGGATTTGCCTGCGRTTYCAGGATCCTGWTTTAGAATCCAKTTTGGGCTGGAAGGGACCTTAAAGTTCATCCCCGTGCCATGCACAGCACAAGGAGGTGCAGGAGTGAGAAAGAGGATGAGAATTTGGTGCAAGGCTGCCCTTGATTCCAGCTCTTCACTAATTTCCACTCAAAACTTGTACACTGTGACCTTTCCAGGCAAAAAAAAAAAAAAAAAAAAAAAAAAAAGTATATATATATATAAATAAATAAATATTTGTAATGCATGCAGGGAAAAGAAGTCAGATCCAGCTCTGGAGCCTACAGTCCAGATCCCTTCTCCTCCAGGAGTATTTCTAAATCTCAGTCAATACCACATTTTCCAAGGAATGAGGCATTTCACATTTTATTAATTCTAACTAAAGCCCTTTTTATTGCAAACTTTCTATTTAGCATTTGATTGCAGCCACCACCACTGAGACTCTCACTGTATTAGAGCAGAAAATCTATTGCTATTTTTCCTTCCTGCCATCTCAATCCCAGAAGGTGCTATTGAAATTAGTTTAAATGCACTTCCAGAGGTTCCCTTCCAGCCTGAGCTACTTCATGATTTTCAACATTCGTTTCTTTGGTGCTCTAAACTTGGTATTTCCACGGGTGACTGAAGCTCCATGTTGTTATTCCCATCAGGATTTGGCCTCTCCCAAAAAAGGCCAAATATGCCAAACAACTCTGTTAAAAGGCTGCAAGTTTATGAAGCTAAAAAGACCATTTCAATAYTTTTCCCCTTTTCAAAGCCCAACTCTTAAATGGAAAAACCAACTGAACAGATTTCAAAAACCTGCCACTCTGGTGTGATTTAAATCAAATGGTTAAATACTCCACATGTTTGGCACAGCCAGAACTATCTGCTTTGCAAACAGATGGCCACCCACTGTTAATTTGCCACCTTGACACAAAAATGCAGGTTGACAATTAATTAAGGAACAAATGCCAGCAGTCTTCAGTTCACGTTCTGACCTGCAGCCTTTTCCCTTTATCTTAAGCAGGAAAAAAATTAAAATATATATATGTATAACTGCCATCTACTATTGCAAACTCCTGGCATGCAATAAATGCTGTTCTCAGCTTGAACAGATTTATCAAGCTGAAGCCACGGTGTCGCCAACATCCGTCTGGGATGGAGGAGCCCAGACCATAATTCCAGCCTGGGTCCCTAAATATCCCTGCATTGAAGGCTGACCTCACTGTCTGGCTGCAGGGCTGGACCCAGGCGCTCGCTGGAAGGTTTTTTCTTCCAAGGGCCGTTTGATCTTCAATCAACAATGCTTATCAGTGCTGCAGTCTGCCAGCCAGCCCCAAAAGTTTGATATTTTTAACAGCACATTCTTCTTCTCCTTTGAATGCTATTTAGAGACAAGATAATGCAGCAGGGGGAAAGTTGCCTCCCTGGGTTGAACACRGACAGAGCAGGATCCTGTTTGGGGGGAATATTTTCCAGTTGCTGTGCTTTATGTTGCCCCCCCTCCCAGGATTTCTGCTTTTTCTTCTTCACATAATATCCTAATGCTCTTTTGGGCCATTGCATAAGCTGAGAAAAATCAAGGTAATTCAGTTAGAATTCACTAAAGCTTTCATAYATTTTATTCCCATGCTGTCAAAGTTTCTTTTTGTTGCGAGCTCCAGGGCACATTGCCCCCTCTTCTGACAGTAGGGACGAGAGATCTAATTCCCTAAAAATACATCATTCTTCCATTGCAGGCACAATGTTCTGAGATRGCTCAGTGTATTAAACCCCTCTGTTCAAAGAAACAGCCACGAAACATAAGAAACAGGGAATGGATCTCTTATTTGTCGACAGAGAAAAAGAAAGAAATTATTTTAGGGTGCAGTTAACTGTAAGTGATGTAACAAAATCACAGAATCAGAGTGGTTTGAGTTGAAAGAGACTTTGAAGCTCATCCCATCCCACCCCAGCCATGGCAGGGACACCTTCCACTGTCCCAGGCTGCTCCCAGCCCYGTCCAGCCTGGCCTTGGGCACTGCCAGGGATCCAGGGGCAGCCACAGCTTCTCTGGGCACCCTGTGCCAGGGCCCCCCAACCTCCCAGGGAACAATTCCTTCCCAATATCCCATCCATCCCTGCCCTCTGGCAGTGGGAAGCCATTCCCTGTGTCCTGTCCCTCCAGCCCTTGTCCCCAGTCCCTCTCCAGCTCTCCTGGAGCCCCTTCAGGCCCTGGAAGGGGCTCTGATGTCCCCCTGGATCCTTCCCTTCTCCAGTTGAGCACCTCCAGCTCTCCCAGCCTGTCCCAGAGCAGAGGGTCCCAGCCCTTGGAACATCCCCATGGCCTCCTCTGGACTCGCTCCAACATYTCCATGTCCTTCCTACATTGGGGGCTTTCAGCAGCCACCCTGTGCCCTCCCACAGCACCACAAAGGTCCCTGGCACCTGGCAGCACCTTCCTCATGGCACAAAGGAGAGGTGATGGTGGGGTGGTGTCCAACAGCTCATCCTTGACCAAGGGCTCAGCTCTCACGGGGCAAAGGAGCTGAGCTGGAGCGCTGCTGGRACAGGACTGATTTCCACCAGCTCTCCATTGTCACAATCTCCTCCCCTTCCTAGCATCATCCTTCACACTAAAACTGCTGCATTTGAGGGGTTTCAAATGGCTTGACAGATCCCAAAGAGCCTACACAGCTCAACCACCTTCCCAGGGACAGGGAGACGTTTGGGAATAAACTGCTGGCTGRAAAAGTGAAACCCTTACAGAGGTATAAATGTGGAGATCCACATCTTCAAAGGAGAGAAGCTTTTCAGATGTTACTCTCCATGGACCTGGATCTCCTGCAAGGGATGCTCAGARCTTGGGGTGGCTCCAATTATTCTTAAAATAACCCCCAAATGTCTGGGGGCCCCCAAACTGAGGGAGACCCAGGCCAGTTCATGGAGAAGATAAATGGCAGAGCCATGACACAGCTCTCACYTCCCAGCTTGGCCGCTGGGAAGAGCAGAGATGGAGAGGAAGATGAAGATGATTGGATTGTTTTTTTTTTCTGAAGAGGAAAGGAGAAGCATTGTGCACAGGCAGACAGCTGGGGAAAAAACGGGATGGAGCCTCCCTGACGAGCCCAGACGGGGATGGAAACTCTGACTCATCGGGAGGTTTTGTGGGAAGAGAAACCTGCAATCGGGAGGTTTTGTGGGAAGAGAAACCTGCAAACGTGATCCAGCTAATCCCATCAAAAAGTGCTCTTCACTGCCACCAGGGTGCAACAGGATCTGTGGGGTCCTGGGGGAAACACAGCCTGGTGACAGGAGAAGGGTGGCACCATGTCACCAGAGGGGAGGGTGGCACTTTGTCACCAGAGGGGAGGGTGGCACCGTGTCACCAGAGGGGAGGGTGGCACATGTCAGGGCTCCTCCTCCAGCTCCCCAGTGCCAGGGCTGTCCCAGACCTTCTCCTCGAGGCTGGGGGTCTCTGCTGCCTGGGAGAAGATGCTCACTGGGAATGGGGTGAGGAGGCTCAGGGCTGAGCTGCTGTAAGTTCTGCTACCCACCCCACAGGTCCCCAAAGTCACCACCCTCTTCTAGCTCCAGCTAAGCCATGAGATCCTTAAAAACCCAGGAAAAAAAGGCAGCATGGGACCAATGGGCCRAGTCCTCGAACCAACAGAAATAATGAAACCATCTCCACTTTAAACACTGGTGCACTGCAGCCTCCTGTGCCCAGGTCCAGGCCAGAATCAGAGGTCAAGCAGCTGCCTTGGCCAAGACTGGTCTGATTCCCACAGATCAGGTTCCTCTGAAGCCGCGTGTGGCACCCAACACAAACCAGGAATCTCCTCCTATGAACAATTCCTGGCCCAGGGCTCCTGTTTAACGCTTCCCTCCCGGCTCCCTTCGCCACCRAGCCGAGCTGCAATCTCACAGTCGTCAGGAAGAGATTTAATTATATCTGCAGAGGTCAAGCAATCCATGCAAAAGATGACAGTGGTGGGGAGAGATTCCGCGGCGCAACGCGAAGATTTCGCCTGCAGCGCCGCGGCAGCCGGGGCCATTTTTCAGGGAAGAAATGGCATCCATCAGAACAAAACCTCCGGAGGGAAACAATAGGAAAAGGTAGTGGGGAGGCTGACAATTAATGTTTTTAACTCTGGGTGTATAGGTGCAAAATCAGGCAATTTAATGCTGGTTTTTATCACTTTTTTTTTTTTTTWAAAGGGTGTTTTGATCAGTGCTTGTTGTAGTAAGTTTTGTTGGGAGAGTTCTTCCTGCTGAAGGGGAGTTGTGTATCCCCAAATATATGCTATAATTGTATATAATATCTAGGATATAATATATATTATATATTTTATATTGTATGTATTGTACGTATTATGTATTATTTTATATTATATGTATTGTATGTATTATGTATTGTATTATATACCTGGTATATAATATATTGTATAATATATATTGTATAATATATATGGTATTACATATGTAACAGATTATAGATTATGCATTATGTATTATATATTATGTATTACGTATTATATATTATGTATTACATATTATATATTATGTATCATATATTATATAGTATGTATTATATATTATATGTTATATATTATATTACAATACATAATAATAGATCATTTATATACACCACATAATATGGCATATGTCATATATAATGCATGCGCAATACTACAGAGCATCTATTATGCATTATTTAATTATATTAAAACAAGTGTAAAATCACAAAGGTGGAACATTAGAGCTCCAGCCTCCAATTAGGAATTAATAGTATGAAAGCTCTAATCACACTAACACTTGAGCCTGACTCGAGGAATACTGARTAAGATCTCAAGAGGAGGCAGAGGTGCTGCTGCACGACAGCTCAGACAGAAGCCTSGCACTCACCGGATGGAAAATCGTCAGGAAAAACACATTAGCAACACAATAACTTATTTTTAATGCAGAGCTGTTAGGAAAACACAATTATATGCTTCATTTATACTGCCAGATATAACCCAACTTATGGTAAAAGCATTTAGAGCTCGTTTTGTTAAAAAAAAACAAAAAAAACCCAAAAAACAAAAAATAAAAAACCAACAGAGGAGTACAAAGGTAATAGGGAAAAATTGCATCTCAAGGGGAAAACACTCCCCACTCCCAGTGGGGCAGTCCATGGTGGTGGARCATCCTCACCTCCCTCTCCTTGTATCCAGCAAAGGGATGCAAAGAGAAGGCAGAGTGAAAACAGAGATTTTTCTACAAAAGCTGCAGAAACATCACAATGATGACAACAACCCCCAGGAAAGGAGCTGGCAATGCCCATCCTTACAATGAGAAAATCTGGAAGAGCTCTGCAAGGATCCAGGGGTTCTCCCACTGCCCTGGCATGAGGATGGTTCAGGAACTCTCCAAGTGCATGCTCTGGTCTGTTACAAGCAAAATACGATTTATTAACAGGATGTTTTCTCTATTATGRATGCACACACTGATCCTGGTGCCTGCTGCAGGCTCAGAGGTCCAAGATTTACCCCAAAGTTATGGTGGTGTAACACCCTCAGGCTTTGGACCATTGATTCAGGGTACTATCATTGATTTGAACAATCGTAAATAAATCAGAGAAACTTGTACAGTTTTGATCCTGAATTTTTGTGTCTCTTGCTGCCTCCTCTGCTCCAAGGACTTAATGGATCAGGCCCTTGACAAGGTTATTCAGAAGCAGCCCAAACAAACATGTTGTTATACACAAGTCAGACTGGTCTTCAAAACATCTCCCATTGTTCCCAAAACAACCAGATTAAAGCCTTCCCTCTGTGCATGCAGAGAGAACAACAATTTCCTTGAATGGATGGACATTCATTATTTAGCTCCCAATCCCTGACTTAAAGCCCAAGGCAAAAAAAAAAAAAAAAAATGGAGCTTCAAACACTTTTTGCTGTGCAACCCATCAAAGACCACTCCAGAGAATGCAGGATTGTCCCACTGAGCAGCTCAACCACTTCTCAGAGGAAGCCCTAGACCATATTCAGGGCCTAAAAGAAAAAAAAAAATTAAAAAAAAAAATCTACATTTGCAAATCAACAGGAGCTGCCTGCCAAATGAGAATGAAATGGGCCTCAAATTAAAAATCTGCTGGACTTTGTTCTCCGTCCAAAATCCTCCATCTCCAAAGAAAAGATTTATGCTACTTCCAAACAGAGTTGGCTTCGAAAGTAGGAAGGGAAAGAATATATTTTATCTTCCAGAATGGCAAAGCARTTCTGGAACAAGGAAAAAGGGACCATGTTTATCACTGCGGTGTACAATTCATTGTGAAAGTCAAAACAGAACATTTCACAGAAATGCGTTTGCTACATCGGCTTGGGCTCTCACCAGCTCAGATCCCATTTCTGAAGGGTTCTTAAAAGAAGAGGAGAGCACTGGTTGCAGATTAATACACACCACATGACTAGTAGATTTARTTATCCATGATTTATGATGGTGCATTGGCAGAATAGTTTTTGTCAATTTATCAGCCTAAAAGGCAAGAGAGAGGGTGTGTTTGGAGAGGCAAAGCCACAGGATTAGAAAATTCGGGAAAAGGTCTGATGGTGCTGACAAATCCTACAGGATGCTGCGGGGTTAATAACAGCAAAGGGGGTTCCCAAGGAGCACAGGCACTCCCAGGGGCACAGCAGGGTGGATTTGGCATTCCCAGGCTGGGTGCTCATCCTTTTCCTCCTCCTCCTCCCCATCAATCCCTATCAATTCTGCTGACTGGAAATGGGGCATCACACTAACCCAGTCTGATCATTGAAACACCAGAAGTGACCAGGATGAATTTCTACTTAAATTTATTTCTGCAGCAAGAATAAAGAGATGATAATTTACTCCCCAAAGCTGCCCCTGGGGAGCAGGATCACTGCTCCTGCATCACAGCATCCCTGCACACCCTGCGAGGAGGAGCGCAGGGCACCACRCTCGGGCAGGATTCCTGCCCCAGGCCTCCCTTGCCGAGGCAATTGTGCCTGGGCTGAGAAGGAAAAACTCCTTCTTGAACTTCGTGGACCCACACACACCATTTAGGATCTAGGAAAAATCCTTCCATGCTGGTTTAGCAGCCAGCACGCCARATTTTGTCGCTAAAGCTCTGCTAAGAGCAGAACGAGCCTCGGTGTTACTAAAATGCACCGCTTTTCCTGCCGTTTGCTTATTGTCAAACACAGCTGCAGAATCTCCCTAGAGCTCAAGTGGGAAAAATCCCCCCATTTTTTCAAAGCAATTGGAGGGATGGGAAAAAGTCCCACCAGGGACTAAGAACCCCTTTAGGTGGTGCGGGAACACACTGCTCTCACCCCAAACACCAGCACYGCACACAAGCAGCTTGAAACCCTGTGAAAGCTTTGCTGGCAAAGGAGCARGAAAGGGTCTGCAGCATGTCTGCTCCAGGAAAAAGACCAGAGGGGATAGAAAAAAGGGGTTTAGACTCAAATTTAAAGGAGGAATCCAAAACAGAGGTCGGTGTTTCCTTCAGCAGGGCTGATGATGGGGATGGATGTCACAGTTCAGACRAGGGCTCCTTACAGAGAYGGTTCCACYTCCAGCTGAGCCTCCCCAGTCCCTCGTGGCCACTGTGCACACCCCAGAGGGGTTTCTGCTGTGCAGTCCCAGTGATGGAGCAGCTCCTGGATCCAGCCCACGGGATGGATGTGAGGGGCCGGCACTCCGGTGTGGGATATGCTCRTTGCAGTGCATCCTTTCAGGCGGCTTCTTATCACCCCCACACCTTGGGCTGAGCACTCTGCAGCCCTAAAAGTCCAGCAAGCAGCAGCTCCCTGGRCACTGGGAAGTTTGGGGTCAGCTCCCAGCTGCCAAAGCAGGATGCTCCGTGCAGAATCACCAGTGACAGGGACGGGTTTGCCTGGAGACCCCTTTTCCCTGCCTCGATGCCACCTGGTGTATTCTGGTGCACCAGAACCCCTCACCAAACACTGACAGCAGCACGGAGAGCTCCTTCTCTCCCTGCCTGATGGGGCAGGAGGGTTCCCGTTGTCCAGTGTGGGTGTCCAGCCCCTCACTCCCTTCTCCATCCCTCCCAGTGGTCAGCCCTTCCAGGGAAAACAGARATGCTGTGGAAGCAGGGGAAGAAAGGGTGCAAATGCCGCCGTTCTGGGGAGGACTCAGCACACTGAGCACACATTCCCATTTCATTATCCCTCTGAACACCCCTTGTCCTTTCAGGAATGGAAATGCTGATACACACTAGGCCCCTGCGTAGCTGCAGAGAGGAATTGTGGCTGACTGCGCCTCGGTGAGAGCCGAGACCTCCCGGTAACAATATCATGTCCAGTAAGTGCACAGAACAATTCCATTAACATTTCAGGCTGCTCGGGGCTCAGGCAGCTCACGGCAATGGCAGAGCTCTGCCACGCTCCCAGTGAGTTATTCATGCACAGTGACACTGCACAGCCTGGCTTCGCTGCCTCCCCCTAAAGAAATAAATAAACAAAGGGGCAAAAAAMAAAACAACAAAAAACGCCCTGTACAAAACAAGCCTTTTAAATCAAAGGCAAAGCAGGAGGACAGCAAAGAGCTGTAAGTGCTCCTTGCCCAGGTCTTTCCTAGGCACGGATTTTATCYGGGATATTTGCACACGGTAGTGGGAGAATTTTGATTTTTCCAGTCCACCCTATGTATCTTTTTTGARAGGAAATGCTTTGAAGCAGACACAGTCTCAGCCCAGCCCTGGGGCTGAGCCACCAGCACTGGACAGGAGCAATGGGGTTGGGATCGGTGTGAGGTTCTGGAGTTTCCGAGTATCCCATGTGGCTCCAGGAAGCAGGAATGCTCAGGCAGCACTTTCCTCGGCAGGAACACGAGAASAGCACGCTGCTGGTGATCCTCGGCTGGCTCCCACCCCACACCTGCCGGAGTTATCCGAAAGAAAAGCATCAGGAGCCACCTCTGCTCGCCCCACTCCGGGCCGCGGTTTGATGCTGAAGTTACAACAATTATACCTGCAGTCTGTCAGGAAACAGAGTCAGCCCGTTTCATCCCGGGCTTCATTCCAGCGGCCTCCAGCYACAGGCAAACGTGCACGGCTGTGCATAAGCAAACGTCATTTGATAACTCAGAGAAGGAAAGAAGGGGGGGAAGGAAAAAAAAAAAAGCGCCCTGAATATCAGTAAAGGGTAAGTYCCTTCCTTTCTTCTGCCGCTGCCTTAAGATCTCCGTAGCAGTGACAACAGCAGCATCTGGTGGCAGTGGTCAGTACCTGGGGTGCTCCTGTCCGGTGTCCCATCCACCCCGGCCATCGCCGGCACCCATGGCACCCGCCGGGGCTGGGCTCGCTGCAYACCCACAAGAAGCGATTGCCCGCAGCCTCCCGGCCGCAGCAGCAGCGAGGACCCGCGGATCAATTGCGACCGCCTAATCCGGGACTAATCTCAGGGATTCAGGCCACAGATGAGCTGGCGACGAGGGGCCCCGCGCCCCAAGGCTCAGGCGGGCGCTGCCGGGGACACGGGACCGCGCAACCCCGCGGAGGGGMCGGAGACACCGCGAACGCGGCCACGAGCCCCGGCTCCCGCACACAGCACGGGAAGGCAAAGGAAATCACGTTGGCATCCCACAACTTCTTGRTAAAACCGAGCTCCTGAAGGCAGCRGGATTTGGGGGCAGCCGCAGTTTGCCAGTGGCACACGCTCACATGATSCCAGATTTCTGCTTTCACGCGCTGTGCGCTGATGTTTCGGCAGGACAAATGTCCCGCTCCCAGGTGACCCAGCTCTCGTCAGTGTTTTAAGAGCCTATTTAGCGTTTTAAGAGCAACGGCGATGATAATAAAACTTTGAAGCCAGCAGCACGCAGACACAGGCGAAAACAACGGAAAGTTGTTTCCTTTCAGTATAACCCGGCGTCTCAAAATAAACGAGAACTATAAGGTTTGCTACAACTTAATAGAAAGAGATAAATAACCCAAATGACAGAGAACAGTTAAATACGTCTCTTGATACATAAAGATTAATTTGCCGCCCCTGGGAAGCCGCACGCGTTGCCCTCTGCTAGCGTTYTGAGAGTTTGATCCCAAAGTATCACAAAACAGAGAGCATCCTGAGCTGCTGTACCGACGCAGGAGAGCGTTTTCTCCCTTTATTAACTTTTTTTAAACGCAATTACCCGAATTTGGCCCGGGAAGCAGCCAGGATTAGGTCTGGGATGATCCCACTCGCTCCAAAGGGATCTGTACCCCACGGCTTTGTAGCTGAAGCATCAGCGCTGTTTACCCACCGCGAGCGAGGCGATACTCGCAGAGAACTCCTCATCCCTGAAGTAGCATCTATCCCCTTCGCTTCGTCTCCTCTAGGATGAAGGAAATTTCCTACAGCACCTCCGCGCTCTCAAATATCCCCTGCGCATCCCTCTCCCGTTACAAGAGCAGGGTGCTTCGCCCCGCAGCTGCAGCGAGCAGGGGAAATGTGTGTGAGGGAGGCCTCGGGGGCTCTCCCCGCCGTGCTGGGGTCTGGGGACACACGGCCACCCCCAGCCCGGAGCTGGGCGCCCCATCSGCGGGAGCGCAGCGCCGGGGCGCGCAGGCAGGTGGGGGACGGAGGCGAGGGACGGGGCCGGACCCCGCTCGGGAGGAGCCGCGACCCGGCCCGGCGGCTCCGCAGCTCGCAGAGAAGGTGCAAAACAACAAGGCAGCCAAGAACAACAGAGAAAAAGTACCCGACAACAACCGCAACAACAACCCCCCCACCCCGCGCATCGCCCCGGGCCGAGCGCTCCCCGAGCCGAGCAGGTTCAAGCACCGCGGCACGGACACACCGGCACCGCGCTCCCCCCGCCCGCTGCGGGGCGGCCCGGCCACCCGACGGCTCCCCCCGCTCCGCTTCCAGACCACTTTCAAAATTCCCTCCCGCAGCAGCCGGGCGCCGCCGGCACTTTGCTCGCCCGTTGGTGCCGTGCCCGCGGAGCAGCGGCGGGACAACACCGAGCGCAGCCACCCGCCCGGGGACCCCCGCGCCCCGCTACCTTGTTGCAGTGATAATAATCCAGCGGCCCGAGGCAAGTGGGGTCCGCGCCGGGCAGCGAGCCCACGGCGGGGGGGGCGGAGGGGTAGAACCGAACGTCCATGCCGGGGCTGCGGGCGGCGGCAGGCGGGGGCTCCAGCGGGCATGGACCCGGCTGCGGCGGCGGCGGTGCCTCTGGCGCGGGGAG